>NW_021604651.1:2836639-2876867 GCF_004785775.1 Grammomys surdaster
TTGAGCCAGAGAGAAAATATTTCTAGCAATTAAGTCTTTTTCCCTTTAATCTACTGCCGCTACCAGCAGGAGTTTATTACCAGAAACCAGAAGCATTTAACCACAGAATAGTAAGAAACCAGTATTAGGACAAAATAGTAAGAAAAAACAAATCAGCACATATTAGCACAGAACAACAAGAGAGAGTGAAGTTTCCAAAGGCCATCAGCTTCTAGCCCCCAGAACAGAAATAGCCTTTGGCCAAAGCTGTGTTCCACCTAGGTACTTGTGATGCTGGGAAGGTTCCTGGCAAGATTTATTTCCCTACATGATTTGATAACTGACCCCATTTATTCAACAGTTCATCTGTAATCCCACTGACCAATGTCTCTTTTAGAAAGTGTCTAATGCTCTTCTCCTTTGATTCACTTCAGTTTCATCTAGAGGCATTTAGTTTTTTATTCCTTTGTATTTTCTTTTCTGAAATCTTTTAGAATTTACCCAACAACTTGTTAGTGTCTTTTTTATAGTCTTAGTAAACATTTCCTATATTTATCAACTTATTTATTTATCTTTCATTTAGATTTATAACCAGATCATCTTCACTGTATCATTTATATATTTGTATTTCATATTCCATTGTTTTTTGTTCCCTTACTTCTAATTATCTGGTTTTATCACTAAAATTTTCCTTCAGTGCTTTTAGTCTACTTCCTCTGGTTAATTTCTGTATAACTGGCTTCTAAGCCCACTGATCCAGTTCGTACTTCATTTTTAGCATAGTGTGTTGATTGAAAATATTTCAGTTTCCATTTAAAATTCTTTCCCCTTTCACAGTTTTTAGCTTTTTAAATTTAACTATATTGAATAATGTCCATTCAATTCTCTCTGGTAATTTTGATATGCAATGATTTAATTATTCTTTTCCTTCATTTATGGTTCTTTCAGGTTTTTATGGACTATCTTCCTTATCCCTTTCATCTTCATCTATCTGCCTATCTATCTATCCTCTCTCTTTTCATTCTGCCAACTCTCTTCCTTTCCTCTTCTCCCTATTCTCTTCCTCACTTCATCCTTCTCTTCCTTCTCTATATCTCTCACAGTTTTATTTTCCCTTGCTATATCTTTAATTTTACTCACTCACTTTCAGAGAACTGTATCTGTGGAGATTATTTTGGTAATATGGTTAAAGTTGATGTTTTCCAATAAATCACAGGGAGAAGTAGCACCCTTTTTAGTCAGTTTTCTAATGTCATTGCTCATGACCAGTTATTTATATTAAAGTAAGCAATTGTTCCCGTTTCAATGTATATGCAAGACCCTGAAGACTAAAAGTTAGCATTAAAGTAAAATTTTAGTGATGAAACCAGATCTCTCATGAGATCTGCTGCATCCAAAGCAAAAGGTAATGAATAATAACCTGCCTAATAGCAACAGCAGTTGTGGCCCCCAAGAAGGCCAGCAGATACTACAGCAAGGGCCATAGCTCTACGAGGAAACCTGCAGCAATCAAAAGGCATGACAAAATCTCTAGACAGAAACACTCTGGCCAGTTAACACCAGAGATAACAAGGCAACTAGAGGCAAGCACAAGACCATAAGCAACAGAAGCCAATATACTTTTACACCATCAGAAACCAGTTTCCCCAGCATCGTAAGCCCTGGATAACCCAACACACATGAAAACTACTATGTTGACCTAAAATCCTATCTCATGAGGCTAATAGAGTCCTCTAAGGAGGATACAAATAACGTACTGAAAGAAACACAGGAAAACACAAATAAACAGGTAGAAGCACTTAAAGAGGAAAAAATAAATAAATCCCTTATAGCAATATAGGAAAACACAAAGGAATAGGTGAAGGAATTGAACAAATCTGTCCCGGATCTAAATACTGAAATAGAAATAATAAATAAATAACAAAGGGAGGCACAACTAGAGATAGGAAATCTAAGAAAGAGATTAAAAGTTACAGATGTAAGCATCACATCACCACCAAAATACAAGCGATAGAAGAGAGAATCTCAGGCATAGAAGATACCTTTGAAGATATTTACACAATGGTCAAAAAAAAATATAAAACATAAAAAATGCCTAACCCACCTTCGGTTTCCATCTGCACTCAGAGCTGATCCTGTGCTACAGCGCTCCATATCCAAATACTGCCCAGAGAGAGCTGGCCTTCCAGAAGTGTAGACATGCCTATGAGCACAGGTAAGACCACCACTTCAGCTCTGAGAGACCTGCCCGGACCCCTCAGAACACAGGAACCAAGGAGCAGCCTGGGACAGGATCCTTTTGATATCCATCTACACCTGAAACTGACCCTGTGCCACAGCTCTCCATACCCAAATACCTCCTGTGAGAGAGCTGGTTTCCCAGGAAACCAGTGCAGAAACACCTGTGAGCACAGGTAAGACCACTACTTCTGCTCAAATTCCAGGCTAAAGAGTGACTCACCCAGAAACATAAGGGCACAGAAACCAAGGAACAGCTGGGGACAGGATCCTTCAAGTTTCTGTCTGCACCCTGGAGCTGACCCTGTGCCACAGCTCTCCATATCCAAATTCCTCTCAGAGAGAACTGGTCTCCTAGGAGTGCTGACACACAGGATTGCAGGAGGGACAAGCCACTGTTAGAGACAGCAAAAACAGTTAACACCAGAGATAACCAGATGGCAAGAGGCAAAGGCAAGAAAATTAGCAACAGAAACCCAGGCTCCTTGGCATCATTAGAACCCATTTCTCCAACCACAGTGAGCGCTGGATACCCCAACATAGCAGAAAAGCAAGACTCTGCTTTAGAAACACATCTCATGATAATGATAGAGGACTTTAAGAAGGACATAAATAACTCCCTTAAAGAAATACAGGAGAATACAGGTAAACAAGTAGAAGACCTCAAAAAATGAAAACAAAAATCCCTTTAAAAATTGTAGGAAAATACAAGCAAATAGGTGACAAAATTGAACAAAACCATCTAGGACCTAAAAGTGGAAGAAGAAACAATAAAGAAATCACAAAGGGAGACAACCCTGGAGATAGAAAACCTAGGAAAGAGATCACGAATCACAGATACAAGCATCACCAAAAGAATACAAGAGATAGAAGAGAGAATCTCAGGTGCAGAAGGTACCATAGAAAACATTGACACAACAGTCAAAGAAAATGGAAAATGCAAAAAGCTCCTAAACCAAAACATCCAAAAAATACAGGACAAAATGAGAAGTCTAAACCTAAGGATAATAGGTATAGAAGAGAGTGAAGATTCCCAACTTAAAGGGCCTGTAAATATCTTCAACAAAATTATACAAGAAAACTTCCTTAACCTAAAGAAAGAGATGCCCATAAACATAAAAGAAACCTACATAACTCCAAATAGATTGGACCAGAAAAGAAATTCCTTCCATCACACAATTATCAAAACACCAAATGCACAAAACAAAGAAAGAATATTAAAAGCAGTAAGGGAAAAATGTCAAGTAACATGTAAAGACAGACCTATCAGAATTACATCAGGCTTCTCACCAGAGACTATGAAAGTTAGAAGATCCTGGGCAGATGTCATACAGACCCTAAGAGAACAAAAATGCCAGCCCAGGCTACTATACTCAAAAAAACTCCCAACTACCATAGATGGAGAAACCATAATATTCCATGACAAAACCAAATTTACACAACATCTTTCTACAAATCCAGCCCTACAAATGATAATAGAAGGAAAACTCTAACACAAGAAGGAAATCACACCCTAGAAAAAGCAAGAAAGTATTCTTCTTTCAACAAATCCAAAAGAAGATATCCACACAAGCATAAAAATAACATCAAAACCAACAGGAAGCAATAATCACTATTCCTTAATATCTCTTAACATTAATGTACTCAATTGCTCAATAAAAAGACATAGACTAATAGAATGGATACATAAACAAGACCCAGAATTACGGGAAACACACCTCAGTGACAAAGAAAGGCACTACCTCAGAGTAAAGGGCTGGAAAACAATTATCCAAGCAAATGGTCCCAAAAAACAAGCTGGCGTAGCCATTCTAATACCAAATAAAATCAACTTTCAACAAAAAGTTATCAAAAAGGATAAGGAAAGACACTTCATATATTTAAAATGAAAAATATACCAGGAAGAACTCTCAATTCTGATCATCTATGCTCCAAATACAAGGGCACCCACATTTATAAAAGAAACTTTACTAAAATTCAAAGCACACATTGTACCTCACACAATAATAGTAGGGGATTTCAACACCCCACTCTCAGCCATGGACAGATCATAGAAACAGAAAATAAACAGAGAACAGAGATACAGTGAAATTAATGGAAGTTATTAACCAAATGGATTTAACAGATATCTATAGAACATTTCATTCTAAAACAAAAGAATATACTTTTTTCTCAGCACCTCATGGTACCTTGTCCAAAACACCATATTGGTCACAAAACAGTCCTCAACAGATACAAAAAGATTGAAAAAATCCCATGCATTCTATCAGATCACCACAGACTAAGGCTGGTCTTTAATAATGACAAAAACAATGGAAAGCCCACATACACGTGGAAACTGAGTAACACTCTACACAATGATGACTTGGTCAAGAAAGAAATAAAGAAATTAAACACACTTTGGAATGTAATGAAAATGAGGACACATCATACCAAAACTTGTGAGACTCCATGAAAGTAGTGCTAAGACGAAAACTCATAGCTCTAAGTGACTACAAAAAGAAACTGGAGAGAGCATGTGATAAAAACTTGAGAGCGCACCTGAAAGCTACTGAACAAAAAGAAGGAAATACACTCAAGAGGAGCAGACTGCAGGAAATAATCAAACTCTGGGCTGAAATCATCCAAGTAGAAACAGAACGAACTATACAAAATATCAACAAAACCAGGATCTGGTTAATTGAGAAAACCAACAAGATAGATAAACTTTTAGCCAGACTAACCAGAGGACACAAAGATAGTATCCAAATTAATAAAATTAGAAATGAAAAGGGAGATATAACAACAGAAACTGAGGAAACTCAAAAAATCATCAGATCCTACTAAAAAAATCTATAATCAACAAAACTGAAAAATCTGGATGAAAAGGACAATTTTCTAGAAAGATACCAAGTATCAAAGTTAAAACAGGATCAGATAAACCATCTAAACATTTCCATCATGCCTAAAGAAATAGAAGTAGTCATGAAAAGTCTCCCAACAAAAAAAAAGCCCAGGACCAGATGGGCTTAGTGCAAAATTCTGTCAGACCTTCAAAGGAGACCCATTACCAAGACTCTTAAAACTATTCCACAAAATAGAAACAGAATGGACACTGTTCAATTTGTTCTATGAAGCCATTGTTATGCTAATACTAAAACCACACCAAAAAAAAAAAAAGAAAGAGAACTTCAGACCAATTTCCCTTATGTATACCGATGTAAAACTACTCAATAAAATTCTAACAAACCAAATCCAAGAACACATCAAAATGATCATTCATCATGATCAAATAGGCTTCATCCCAGGGATGCAGGGATGGTTCAATATATGGAAATCCATGAATGTAATCCACTACATAAACAATCTCAAAAAAAAAAAACACCTGATCATTTCATTAGATGATTTAAAAGCATTTGGCAAAATTCAACATCCCTTCTACATGTTAAAAGTCTTGGAAAGATCAGGAATCTAAGACCCACACCTAAACATAGTACAATCAATATACAGCTAATCAGTAGCCAATATCAAACTAAATTGAGAGAAAATTGAATCAATGCCACTAAAATCAGAGATTAGACAAAGCTGCCCACCATTGACCTATCTATTCAATATAGTGCTTGAAGATCTAGCTAGAGCAATTAGACAACAAA
This sequence comes from Grammomys surdaster, assembly GCF_004785775.1. Taxonomy (NCBI): domain Eukaryota; kingdom Metazoa; phylum Chordata; class Mammalia; order Rodentia; family Muridae; genus Grammomys; species Grammomys surdaster. Next base: position 2,842,489 of record NW_021604651.1, read on the forward strand.
AGGAGATCAAAAAGATATAAATTGGAAAGGAAGAAGTCAAAATATCACTATTTGCAGACGATATTATAGTATACTTAGGTGACTGCAAAAATTCCACTGGAGAACTCTAAATCTGATAAACAACTTCAGCAAAGTGGCTGGATATAAAGTTAGATCAAACAAATCAGTAGCCTTCCTATATTCAAAAGATAAATTGGCTGAGAAAGAAATTAGGGACAATAGTCACAAACAATATAAAATACCTTGGTGTGGCTCTAACCAAACTAGTGAAAGGTCTGTACAACAAGAACTTAAAGTCTCTAAAAAAAAATTGAAGATCTCAGAAGATAGAATGATTTCCCATGGTCAGGGACTGGCAGAATTAATATAGTAAAAATGGCCATCATGCTAAAAGCAATCTACAAATTCTATGCAATCCCCATCAAAATTCCATCTCAATTCTTCATAGAGTTAGAAAAAGCAATTCTCAAATTCATTTGCAATAACAAAATACCCAGGATAGTAAAAACTATTCTCACCAATAAAAGAACTTCTGGAGAAATCACGATCCCTGACCTTAGGCTATACTACAGAGCAATAGTGATAAAAACTACATGGTATTAGTACAGTGACAGGCAGATCGATCAATAGAATAGAATTGAAGACCCAGAAAAGAACACACACCTATGATCATTTGATGTTTGAAAAAGGAGCTAAAATCATCCAGTGTGAAAAAGACAGCATTTTCAACAAATGGTGCTGTTTCATTATTCACTACAATCAAGTAGGCTTCATCCCAGGGATGCAAGGTTGGTTCAATACACAAAAATTCATTAAAGTATTCTATTATATAAACAAACTCAAAGGAAAAAACACATAACATCATATTAGGTGTTGAAAAAGCATTTGATAAAATACAACACTCCTTAATGTTAGAATTAGAGCAATTGAGAACTCAAGGCCCATAACTAAACATAATAAAAACAATATACAACAAACCAATAGCCCATATCAAATCAAATGGAAAGATACTTAAAAGAATCCCACTAAAATCAGGGATAATACAAGGCTGCCCAATCTCCCCATATCTATTCAATATAGTAGTAGCCATTGCAATAAGTTCTAGCCAGAGCAATGAGACAACAAAAGGAGATCAAGGGGATACAAATTGAAAAAGAGGAAGTCAAGATTATCCATAATATGGAAAACAATTCTTAGCAATAAAAGCATCTGTAGGAATCATCATCCCTGAGCTCAAGCTGTATTGGTACAGAAAAAGACAGGGAAATTAATGGAAGAGAATTGGAGACTCAAAAATAAATCTATTCACTTATAGACACTTGATCTTTGAGAAAGAAGCCATATCTACACAATGGCAAAAAGAAAGCATCTTCAGTATATGGTGCCAGTCTAACTGGCACTAGGTATGTAGAAAAACATGAAAATAGATCTATATTTGTCACCTTGCACAAAGCTCAAGACCAAGGAGCTCCACATAAAAACAGATACACTGAATCTAAAAGAAGAGAAAGCAGGAAATGCCTGGAACTTATTGGCATGGGGTGAATGGTGGGGGATTTTCTAAATAGAACTCCAATGGCTCAGACTCTAAGACCAAGCATTGATAAATGAGACCTCACAAAATTGAAAAGCAGTAAGGCAAAGGACACTATCAATAGGACACATCAGCAACTAACAGATTGGGAAGAGAATTTTCACTAATTCCACATCCATAGAGGGATGATATCCAAAATATAAAAAGAACTCAAGAAGCTAACCTAAAAAAAATACCAAGCAACCCAATCAAAAAAAAGGGGGGGGGGTATAGTGCTAAACAGCCAACTCACAACAAAGGAATCTCAAATGGCCCAGAAGCACTTAAAGAACTCTTCAAAGTCCTTAGTCATCAGGGAAATGCAAATCAAAAGGACCCCGAGATTCTACCTTACACCAATCATAATGGCTAAGACCAAAACGTCAGGTGACAGCACATGTTGTTGAGAATGTGGAGAAAAAGGAATACTCTTCCATTGCTGGTGGAATTGCAAAGTGGTACAACCACTCTGGAAATCAATCTGGAGGTTGCTCAGAAAATTGGAAATAGACCTACTTTAAGACACAGATATATCACTTTTAAGCATATACCCAAAAGATTCCCCACCATACCACAGGGCACAGGCTCCTCCATGTTCATAGAGGCCTTATCTAAGACAGCCAGAAGGTGGAAACAAACGAGATGTTCCACAATGAAAGAATGGATACAGAAAATATGGGTCATTTATACAATGGATTATTGTTCAGGTATTAAGAGCAAGGACATCATGAGTTTTGCAGGCAAATAGATGGAACAAGAAAATTTGATCCCAAGTGAAGTAACTCAGACCCAAAAGGACATGTATGGTATATACTCACTAATAAATTTATAGTAGTCAAAAAGGTATGGAATACCCAGGATACAATCCACAGAACTTAAGAAGGTTAACAAGCAGAATGGTCCAAGTGAAGATACCTCAATCCCACTTGGGAGGGAGAAAAAAGGAATCTCAGGGTACAGATGGAGGGAGGATCTTGGGTGGGAAAGAGGACATAGAGGGGAAAGGGGGAACATTATCTGGTATGGGGGTGGGGGAGGTAGGAGAAAATCCTGAGGGCCAGCAGAATGTATGGAAATATGAAATCTCTTAGTAGGGTAGAGCAGAGAAAGTGAGGAAATCTCTAGAAAGTACCAGAGACCTGGGAGGTTAGAGACACTCAAGATTCAAATGGAGGGACCTTAGTTGAAATGCCCTACAGTGTATAGAGGAAACTTGTAGGGCATCAAGTGGATGGATGGGATTGCCATTCCATAGTCAAAACCTCTGACCTAGAATTGTTCCTGTATAAAAGAACTGCAGGGACAAAAATGGAGAAGAGAGTGAGTGAAAAAAGGTTCAGTGACTAGCCCAGCTTGGGATCCATCTCAAAGGGATGCTTGAAGGCCTAACACTATTACTGACACTATTACTGATGCAAGAGCCTACTATGACTGTCCTCTGAGAGGCCCAACAATCAGCTGAATGAGACAGATGCAGATACTTACAACCAACTATTGGAGTTAGGGAAAGTCTGCAATAAGCTGAGTAGGAGGGGGACCTAGTGGAAGACTAGCAGTGTCAACTAACTGAGACCCCGAGATCTCTCAGACACTGTTCCACAAACCAAGCATCATACTGGAGCTGGTCAGAGCTCCTGGACTCATAAACAGCAGAGAACTCCCCTGGTCTGGCCTCAATGGAAGAAGACACTAACCCTGGAGAATCTTGAGGCCCCAGGGACTGGGGAGGCCTGGACAGTTAGTGGGATATCTTCTGGAGACAGATAAAAAGATAAATGCGATGAGGAATTGTGGGAAGGTGGACCAGGGAGTAAGTACTGGAATATAAAAGAATAAAAATAATTAAAAACAAAAAAATAAAGCAAGAAATCCATAAACCTACCACCTTAACAGTTTTAAATGGAAAAGTAATTTGGGGTGGTTAATTTGACACTACCCAGGATCTAGAAACATACACATTTGTGAAGCCTCTTTCCTGGTAAACTAGTGCTTAAACAAACTTTTCTAAAAGATCTTTCTACAATTCAAGCATTTTGAGTATAATTTGAGTATGAGGGATCTATTTGTCAAGGATATGTGGTAATAGAAATTCTGGTACTATTCACTGGATTTTGGCAGTAATGCAATTAGATTAACTAAGTCATTCTTGGAGACTGCCTGTAAGGTGCAGGGATCCATTTATTTGTACAAGACAATAATACGACTAATAAAGTTGCAATACCCAGATGGTAAGTCTACTGCTGTTTTCAAGTTTGGTAGGAGTTTCTAAGAAGCAAGCTCTAACACATAAACACACACACACTCTCACACTGAGAGAGAGAGAGAGAAAATGAATCACAAAACTCTGAGGTCCAGAGCCTTATTTTTTATTGCTTTGGCTAGATCTGAGATTCTGATTTTCCCCATCATTTTAAGGTAGGAATTTATGCACTGACATTAAGGTCATCTTCTTGGACAAATCCTTTCATTCTTTCTACAGTTCATGGTACATTTTTCTTCCACATACCTTTCCTGTTTTGAACACCCTAGCCTATGAATTAGTGTTAGTCATTCTCTGTCTTGTCTAGACTATTAGGAGTATATTTCAGAAGGAAATTTCTGAATAGCAATACTTCTTCCCCAGAAAAAGGTTCATTAAAAGGTGTATCTGTTTTTCACATTGGCTTGTTAAGGTTACCTGAATGGGTCTTCCATCAGGAGTCAGAACCTCTTCTGAAAGCTCCATCATCTTTAAGGCCATCAGAGCAATGGGCTTCGCATGGCATAGGCTTTTCCGGTGCAGCCCTGATGCAACACAGTATGCATCACCTATTGTTTCCACCTGCAGTAATCAAATAAATCAAATACAAACATATAATGAGTCAGAAATAAATGATGAATGATCTGAAATCACAAATGATGCTTAAAATATATCAAGGAAGCATTAAAAAGCAATTAGAAATCTCAGTGTAATTGCAGTAGAGTTTGCAAACAGCTACAATCAAATACTGACATCTCACTCCAGGTTATTCATTATCACTATAGATGATCATTGTAATTAGGAATGACTGTAATATGACTATACCTCTAAAACCAGAGTTGTCAGTCTTTTACCTAGGTGGTATTCAAATGATAGCTTTTTCAAGAGGCATCATTATATGTTCTTCATACTTTTAGTAGTCCTTTGGAAAGCTTTTGTTTCTTATCTTTAATTTTCCTGCCTTCTCAACTGCCCAGACTTGTACATTGCATGGATCTGTAATCTGATGTCAAGTCTGCTTTCACTCATTCTTAATAATTATAATATTAAAATTATTACACTTATACTTCATATCATTAATCATTTAAGCAATTTATATACATTGCCTGATATTAAATGAAGTAAACTGGCATGAGAAATCATTATATTTGATTTAAGAAATGTGAAATAGGAAGGTAAAAGAACAGCCACAAATATACAATAAAATAAGTATCAGTCCCTGTTAAGGTATTCTTCAGGCTCTAATCTAATTGCATTGTCAGAGTTCATCCTAATTGGATGTTTATATTTAATTACTTAAAATATTTTTCCAATATTAAATGCCTCAGATATCCAAAGCTTTGTTGTGCGGTTATCAACAGTTCTTCCTACTGGAGTTACATATAGATTCCCATGTACTTGAATAGGATCTAAAGATCCAAACTCAGACCATAGAACAATATGTACTGTGATCCAATGTGCTTACTCCCAACCCCGATGCTTTTTATTTTTACACATTTTTAAAATTTTAGATGGCTGTCAGCTATGTACTTTGAAATTAATTTGTGATTTTTTTAATTAATCAAAATTGAAAGTTAGTAATTTATTCATATGAACTGCATGGCTTTGCAGCCCATTTGAAATAATCCTCTTGATTCACAACTTCTTAGAATTTCTGTTATCATCACCTTCATTAGCATTTTCACCGAATTTCCAGAAAAATATAGACATTTTTAAACATAGATATCTATAATTTGTACTACAAGACTTTAACTCATAAAGATGGCTTGGGCAATAGCACCGTTGATGAAGTGCATAAGAAGCTGAGTACTCCAAAGAACCCCCATAAAAAGCTAGGTATGATGACATGTATTTATAATCTCAGTGACAGGGTGGAAAACATGTTGCTATTTGAGCATTGATTAACAGCTACCCTAGTTAAATCTATGTCCTAGAGCAATGGACTCCCTCTCTCTAATAAACAAGATGGATCATTCCTAGGATCTGAAGCTAACACATATACACATGCACCTGCTCACATGTGTATAACCACATAGACATGCTCACACATTCTCACACACAGAAAAACACTGATAAAGATTGACTATATAAGGCATTCTCTCTTTAAGGAGAAAATGCAATAGCATGAAGTGAACTGATGTTACCAATTGATATGCTGTATAAACAGACTATAAAATTGAAGGGTAAAATAAATTTTTCTAGAGCATACATGAATTAAATTCATGTTTAGTTGTATACTTCATACCATGTAAATATTTCAAAGCTTTTAGTTTCCAAATTTATAATAGTTATCATAAATAACAAGATTAAGAACTGGACAAAAATACACCACAACATCCCTAGAGAGATTTCTCAGTAGTTAAGAGCCCTGGCTGTTCATCCTCAGGACCAGGTTTTAATTCCCAGCATCCACATGATGGTTTACAGCCAGCTGTCACTCAAGTTCTAGTATTTCTGATGCCCTAGTTTGGTTTATGCAAGTACCATATAGAACTGCAAATATACATGCTTGCAAAACTTGTATACACATAAAAATTTTAAAGCTAAAAAGCAAAATTTAAAGCATAGCAAGAAAGTGACATATATTATGACACAACTCTTAAATTTATTTATAAACACATTGTTCTGGAAGAAATAGGAGCTCTAAATACTGTTGATTGTATTTCTTGGTTAAGTCATCATGAGATAGTAATATGACCTCACAATCTAAAGCAATAGTTATTTCTCATCCATGTTTAATGATTCATTCAGGTTAGAAGATTGAGTGGAGAAGAGAAATCTTTGGCTCTTCATACCAAGATGGGACAGAGGCAACTTCTAAGGAATCAAGTTGATAGGGATCCATGCAGCATGCAGGATATGGGAAAACAAAAACCTCCTTGTGCACTGGAGAAATAAAATTATTTGGTACTAGAATTCATGAGAACAAGAACAAATATCTAGATGTATGCATTTTGAAAGGAATACATCTTCACAGTGTTCTGTTCTACCTGCTGTGTTCCATGAAAGCTTGATTTCCCTCTTCTGTCTTCATTGAAAACAGCTTCCTGCACATTGAGTAAAAATATACATGTGTGGACATTTTTGTGGATCTTCTTCTCAATAACTAGTTGGCCAAGGCTTATGAGACATAGAAGTGCAAACATCATGTATCAATGTCAAATACTCTTGTGGTTATTTATTTAAACTAAACTGAAATGAAGCAAGCAAACATTGAAAGAGACGACACAGTAACTGTTCAAAAGTTGTCTGTGTTTTGAGTCTCTTTATCATTGCTTTAGTAATTTTTACATAGTTATAAGTACAACAAACACTATAAAAAATAGTGTCTCTCATTTATTTTCTGGCTTTGCAACTTGCTCCAGAATAACACCACAGAAGAACAAAGATAGTTCAATAAAGCAGGGAGTTGAAGAGAGAGTAACACTCAGAAACACAAGGAAAACAAACAAACCAACAAAAAAAAAAACCCTATCTTTCCCTCAATGTGTGAGAGGACGCTAGGACAAGATCAATGTAGTATATGACTGCTATTCACCATATGACCACAGTGGCTTTTATAGAGTTCGCTTATCTCCATACAGCTCTCTTTAAAATTTACATTTGGCTTTGCACCTGGACCCAGGAATGGACCCTAGGCTCTGGCTCTCCAATCACTTCACCTACACCTAGAGGCAGCTTGATGGCAGGACTTCTAAATCATCCAGGATTACAGAATCACAGAGAGAGCAGGGCCCCCAAGGAGTTCTGACAAAACATGGCTCACAGGCTCACAGGAGGGTCAGGGTCCAGTCAGAGACAGCAAGACCAGTTAGCACCAAAGATATTCACATGGTAAGAGGCAAGCACAAAAACATAAGCAACAGAAACCAACGCTACTTGGCAACATCAGAATCCAGTTCTCCCACTAAAGCATACTGGGGATACTCCAACATACCTGAAAAGGAAGATTCATATCTAAAATTCCATCTCATGAAAATGATTGAGGACTTTAAGAAGGACATAAATAACTTCCTTAAAGAAATACAGTAGAACACAGGTAAACAGGTAGAAGTCCATAAAATGGAAACACATAAATCAGTTAGAGAAAGACAGGAAAACACAATCAAACAGGTGAAGGAATTAAACAAAATGATCTATGATCTAAAAATGGGAATGGAAACATTATAGAATACACAAAGGAAGACAATCTTGAGATGGAAAACCTAGGAAAGAGAGCAGGAGTCAGAGATGCAAGAAACAACAACAGAATATATGAAATAGAAGAGAGATTCTCAGTCATAAAAGATACCATGAAAGACATTGATTGACACAACAGTCAAAATAAAAATTCACACAACAAAAAGCTCCTAAGCCAAAATGTTCAAGAATTCCAGGACACCACAAAAAGACCAAACTTAAGAATAATGAATATACAAGAGAGTGAAGAATCCCAACTCAAAGGACCAGTAAACATCTTTAACAAACTAATAAAAGAAAACTTCCCTAATCTAAAGAAAGAGACTCCCATAAACATAAAAGAAGCCTACAGAACACCAAGCAGATTGGACCAGAAAAGAAATTCCTCCCACCACATGATAATCAAAACATCAAATGCACGGGACAAAGAAAGATTATTAGAAGCTATAAGGGAAAATGGTCAAGGCAGACATATCAGAATCACACCAAACTTTTCAATAAAGACTTTAAAACCAGAAGATCTTGGGCAGATGTCATACAGGCCCTAAAAGAACAAAAATGCCAGACCAGGATACTATACACAGCAAAACTCTCAATCACTGAAAAAGAAAATAATATACCTTCTTCTCAGCACCTCATGGTACCTTCTCCAAAATTTGCAACATAATTGTACAGATAAGAAGCTTCAACAGATACAAGAACACTGAATTAATCCCATGTATTCTATTTGACTATCACAGACAAAGGCTATTCTTCAATAACAACAAAAATACCAAAAAGCCTACATGCACATATAATTTGAACAACTCTCTACTCAGTGATAACTTGGTTAGGAAAGAAATAAACAAAGACTTTTTAGAATTAAAAAAAGGGACAAAAAGGGACAACATACCCAAACTTATGGGACACAAACAAAACAGTAGTACTAAGAGGAAAAACCATTGTCTGAGTGCTTCCATAACAAAATTGGAGAGATCATACACTAGCACCTTAACACCACATCTGAAAGCTCTGGAAATACAGTGTCATAAACACATCTCTGAGAGCTGTGTGTTCATTTCCTTCACTTTAATATCACTTACAAAAGTTTATTCATCTCCAGCCTCACTCGAATTGACAGTCTACTTGTTCTATCCAAGTTAATGGTTAAGCATTATCTTGGTTGGGGTGTAGAGTGTGAAGAACAATTTTCTTGCATCCATTTGTGAAGGAAAATTTACTGTTCCTATCAGGAAGTAAATTTTGTGTGTGTGTGTATGTGTGTGTGTGTGTGTACATGCACCCTCGTGTGGGCAAAAAGGTACACAAGTGTGTACATAAACCTGTGTGCATTTGCTTACATCCAGACTCTACAAATATTGGATACTGATTTAACATCTGCTCACCAGCTGAGTATCAAGCTGCCTAATAATTTTTACTAAATGCATTCAATTACAATTATTTCTTTTTTTCTTTTTTTCTCGTTACAAAGTAACTTTAATATATATTGATACTAAATATCTATTGACAACTACACATAACAGATACAGAGTTCACATTCTTTTCAAGTAAAATCATGCAATATATACAAATTAGACTGTACTCTGTGGCACAAATGTATATTTATGAAGTAAAAAAGGTTTGAAATGTCAGGGGCAGCCCTGCTTATACACTGAAGGCCTAAAATCAGCCATAGGCCTAAAATCAGCAATAGGCCTGTCATACATGTATACTAACACCAAGTCTTGAGTCTCAGTGAAAAAGCATTGAAACAGATGGCTATAAGCTATTGCAAACAGGCAGCATTTGTGGAAATTTACCAGCCTGAGTAGTCATAGACCTTGTAAATAGGTAGCCTTGGCAGACAATACCAACTTAGATAAGGACAAGCGAGTCATAGGTAGAGTCATAGCGACCTGTCCCCTGAACCTTCACCCAGCCAATTATTTCTAACACTTACTGGATAGTAATGTCTAATGACACCAACATATGTGTTTCAAATATAAAACTCAGGATTTATTTAACATTCCCTAACTTTTATTTAGATTCAGTTAGCTATATTTTCACAAGCTGCAAGAGATTTTAAAAGTGATTTCACAAAAAAAAACCATGATATGAGATAAAAAATACTATAACGTTCCTTCACTGTTTCATCTTGTCTAAAGGAGAAGGGCAGTCCAACTTACAGCCCCTCCTAAGCTCTTCTCTGTCTTCCAGTCTGTTTACAACAGAATCAAACTTTTCCAGATTCTTTAGATTTGAAGATTACAATGACTAGGTCAAACAAACATACCCATAAGCATAAGTGTACACATACACACACAGAGGCACACACATGTGCACACTCAGGCACACGCATAATATTTGCACACACATGCGCTCTCATCCACACACATGCATACAGGCATGTGCATATACTCATACATGCTAATGCACATCCCAACTGCTAAGAAAGCTGTGGCACAGTAAAACATCAATGATCCTAAGTTCACTGAGTTCCATTAAATACATCCAAGTAAATTACACATGACGATTTAGGGTTCGAAAGGAAATAATTTTAACTAAATACTGAGTGATAGGCTTCCTCAAAAGCATCCTTTCCCTTCCTTAAAACAATAAATCTAATTACCGTTATTTTGGTTGATGTTTCTGACCCAAATACTTCCTTTAAGGTGTCTTTACAGCATTTACTAGATCCAGCAGCCTAAAGGAGGCCATGGATATAAATAGGACAGTAACTTGGCCTAGGAACTATTCCCAAGTGTTTGCCATGTATTCCAAAAGACTGCCGATGACAGAGAGAGCTCTTTTCCTGATAAACTTCTCGTAAGTATATCTACCTCCAGATCCATAATAGGAATCTCAATCATGTATAATATATTCATGCCAGGGTCCAGATTGCTAATCGTAAATATCACTGAATACTGAATCATGGTAGAAAAAAATACACTGTGATAGCCAGTAAAATTTTGTTTTAAATTTTAAGTTTGGTATGGGAGATTCAATTTTTCTGTTGTTCATTATCAATCCTATAAGAATTTCAATGACTAGACGCCAATTTCCAGGCTCCCATAATTTTCTACATGTTCCTATCAAAATGAAGAGCACGATGTTCTTTGAAAACTCTCTTTACCTTCTACTACTGTGTCTGTACTAAACCTATTGTTCTGGCTGGAGTTTACCCATCATCTTGTACAAAAGAAATCTCAAGGACAAAAAAAACATATACAATAAGACAAGGTAAAGCCTTCATAAGCAGGCTGGACAAGAAAATCAAAGAGTAGGAAAAGAGTCTCAACAACAGGCAAAAGAGCCAGGAATACACCCACTCCCACTTTTAGGTGTCCCATGTTCTAGTATAGTAGTTAGAATTATGATATATCTTAGTCATAAAATAAGACAATACAGGCAGTGTTATGAAATATTTCAATGTGAAATGTACCCAATAGGCCCTGGTTTGAGCACTGGTTCTCCATATGATGCCGCTTTTGGATAAAGTTATCAAATTTTTAGGCAGTGGCTTCTTGTTGAAATAAAGGACTACACTCTGAGTGGACCTGGAGGCTTAATAGTCTGGCCTTACTTTTTTCCTTCTCTCCATTTTTTGATTGCCTATGTAGTGTGACCAGCCGGTATCATGTTTCTGCTTTCATGTCTTCCCTGCCATGATGAATGTATTTTCATGAAACTGTCAACTAAAATAAATTCTTTCTTTCTTATATTGCACTGGTCAAATATTGTGTTGCAGCAATGTATAAAGTAAATTACTTTTCAAAATAGTTATTGTTCCATGTTTCTAAATGAAATATCTAGTCAACTCTAATTTTCTATGCAGAATGCCTAAACAACATACTGAAGTGACTCGGCTATCTGCATAAATGGTGGCATAGAAATGTTTCTCTCATTAAATAGACAATGCTGGATACATTCTCTAGGCTCTTGTACATCCAAGTTCTGCCGTCAATGTTTGTTATCTGAGTTATGTCAATATGGTCATTATCAACTGTCCACTCTAATCTATTTCCTACCCTACATTGCCTGTTAGAAAGCAAATCTATTTGTTACTCTGTTGTGTGTAATTTTAAAAGCATGCTACCGCCTTTGCCCAGGAGCTGCCAACGCACTCTGACCTCTCCCAGCTTCCTATTGCTTCATCCAGATTAGCCCAGGATTGATAGCAACCATTTCCCAACCAGATTTCTCTCTCTACCCACCTTTGCTCCATTCAGACAGCTTGACTACCTTAGAATTTGCGTGCTAGCACAATTGCTGAACTCTGATACCTCCCTCCTGGAAATATGTGCTCTTAACAATGTATTACCTCATCTCTCCTTCTGCTCTAAGCTTAATGGTTTGTATCAACTCGCTTCCCCCACCCCACTACCCCGTCAACCTCTTTGGCCATCCACTGGAAGCAGAGGCTGCTGGTTCTAGCTCCCCAATATCTTATATGATGGCTGCGTGCTACATGTTCCAAAGCCTGGCTGAAAAGCCCCTCTTTTCTTACATCTCCATCTGTACCTTCTATTCAGCAATTGACTCCAGGCCTTCTTTATTGACAAAATCAAGAAGCAATGAGGGAACCAGATCTTAATATCAGCACCTTCCCTACATTACTCATTTTTTATTTCTTCTTTTTATTTAATCTTTTTTTAAACACTCCAGGTTTTCTTCCCCTCCCAGCCCACTCTCCAACTGTTCCACATCCCATACCTCCTGCCTGCCCCCTGTCGCTACAAGGATGTCCCCACTCCCTGACCCTGCACCCACTCCAGACCTCTAAACTCCCCGGGGCTTCCAGTCTCTTGAGGGATAGGTGCATCTTCTCTGACTGAACCCAGACCTGGCAGTCCTTTACTGTGGAAGTAAAAATATGTTACTCCTTTTAAAATTCTAAAAGGACTTGCCCAAATTCATAAAATCAAATGAAAATCTTTAAGACGCCTAAGATTTCCATATAGTGCAGCATTTACTGACTTTTGCATCTGTATCTCACTCTACTGGATTCCATCATTCCTTGTGAGTTTTTTTTTTCCTGATTCAGAATCCAATTCTACTGCTGCTTAGAATACTCTTTTATCACTCTTCTAGCTTGTTAATGTCTATGATGCCTTTTTTTGTCTCCCTTATCTTCTGTCCATGTTTGACAAAAGCCTAATACTAAAGGAACAAAACTTCACTGGTAATTTTTAAAGCCCTGTGGACCTTTGAAACTGACAAAATAATTCACCTAGCAATACAGTTGTTAGAACAGAATGTTTATTTGTGACCTCCACCTCACCTCCAATCACATGGAAACTAGCTCTTCTCTGATCATAGCACCATGCTCAAATGCATATTTCCATAACATTTGTTACCATCCATGGGCATCTGCTCTCTTTTTAAAGAAGTTATAAATACTTTTACAAATATCCAGAAACTCTTCTAACTTACTGACAAGATACTGCTACTCTTTGTCTAATCAAGTAGCAGCAAATGTAATGTAAATGGCAGTATTGAATGAGATTATTGGAAAACTGAGTATAAGTCTTTAACAGTGTTCAATTTCAAAAGTTTCTCCACTGATAACAAAAGCACAAAATATGTAACTCCCAGGAGACCATAAGTGCGACTGTAGTTTCACTTAGGGAAGCAGAATAAAATGATGCATATGTATTTATAAAGTTTCAGTAATAAATAAGTAATTTGAAAAATTCTCTAGTTTATTAGAAACAAAGACAAAGAAAGCATTTTATTCTTAAGGTAAAATCTGAGTCTAGATGAAGTAATATATCCTTAAGGTTATGGTTCATTCCCCAAAGGCTGGCCAAGATCCAGTGGACAGGCAGATTTAGTAGCCTGTTTGTTAAGTGTAAAACAAAACAAAATCTGTGAGGCAAAAAGTGCTATAGATATAGAACTTTGTGTGAGAAAAGCCTGTTTTTCTATCTTATAAATGAGGTTATAAATGAAACTATTTAAGTTTCCTATATAGTGCCTTATCCAAAATGTACATTTGGGTTCTCCAAATGTGTCTTATGCATGAAGCATGGATGATTGTCATCAACATATTTTCCTGGCTTTCATATTCCCTAAAATACAAACAAACACACTTAAAAGTGTGGTTTGGCACAATTGCTCAGTGGTTAATATTTGCTATCAAGACTGACAGCCAGAGTTCAATTCTTAGTACAAACTTGGTAAGCAGAAAAAAATCAATTCCTCAATTTGTCCTCTGACCTCCAACACGTACCATGGCACTTGTATGCAAAAATACACACAAAGTAATTACATAGGCAAGCAAACAAACACATGCAATTTTAATAGTGCACACCGATAATTTTCTATGAAAAAGTGTTTTATTATGGACATTTATCTCTATTTACTTCTGAATTCTGTGTTTATGTATTGATGTGAATGTCTCAAAACTAATCCTTTGAAAAAATAAAATCTTAATCTTCAAAACAACATTATGAAGAGTCAGAGCCTGGTAGAAAGTATGTGTCTTTGGAAGTCTCCAGTCCTAGGAACTGATTAATGACACACTGAAACTTGATTGTGGTGATGGCTTGGCTTTTTCTTTTCCAATGTCTTTGTAGTGTGAAGACATAGCATAAAGCCTACACTAGATGCTGATGTCTTAATATTGATTTTTTTAATTTGAGATTGGGTTTTGGTGGGAGTTTTTTGTTGTTGTTATTTTGTTGTTTTTGTTTTTGCCTACAGAACTGATGTAGACTATATTTATCTTCTTAAAAAAACAATCTGTTGTAACAGTAGAAAGCATACAAAGATATCCTGACAGAAGTTAAGAAACTAACTATCTTTAGGCAACAGTGTATGTGTGTGGTGGATGATGCTATCCTCTACCTAACCAAAGGACATGTTTCTTTAAGTTGAACAAAGGCTTCAGCAGGTGTCAAATTCTTAAGTCATACCCTTTGTCTATCAAGGCCCTAAAAGACATAAAAAGGTGCACACTGAGTCTCCTCTCCAATTCTGCTACAATAATAAACAGAGTTAGGGCCAGCTTCGTAGAACAAGCTTTCTGGAACGAAGTGGACCAATTTCTTCTTTAAAACTGTTAATGAAGCCTCTGACTTCTATGAGTATATTTTAAACTAGAAAGTGGCTAATTTAAGTCTGACTTTTTTTTTTAAGTCACAAAGTTGTAAAAACTAGCCAATATAAATTTTAAGTTAAAAAATGTGTATGTGTAAAAAAAAAGACTTTATCTTTGGGGTGCAAATATTTCTTAGTGAGTGCAGCACTGGCCATGCAAGTGTAAGTATGTCTAGATGCCTAGAATATAAATTCAGGCAAATAGAGTGTTTCTGTATTCATAACTTACATATTTGAAATTCTCAGAGGATACACTTACAAATCATTAATATTGTTCAATTTCAAAAGCTGGTTCCATGAAAAATTCAAGTATTGAAAAATAGAAAAATAATTATGTACAGTTTGTAACCTAAAGCAGAACAACCTGGGGAAGCTCCAGGAATGCTACAAACTCTCTGGCTTAGGTTCTATTGGATACAGCAAACTTCATCTTACCTCAAAGCTAGTACTTCTCTTTTCATCTGCAGAAAGAAGAGTAAAACATCTATATTCTCGGTCTCTGATTCCTGATGACAGGTGTAGGAAGAGCCCTGGCTACAAATATTCAGTTAGAAACATGCTCAAGGCTGCTAGGCTTGCCTGTTTCTAAATCCCACCTCTGCCTCCTGCTAGGATCATTATTGCTTTGGCTTAGGTATTCAGAGTAGTAATGAATTGTTGCCTCCGGTTCTATCAAAATAAAATTTCAAAACCTTAAAAAAAAGATAGGAAGAAACAAGATTCACATCCTTATTATTTTCTGAAGTGCTCAAGTTTTCTAACTTGTCAGAAATGTAGTTTTGTTTTGATACAATAGGGATGCTGTGGTAAGTCTTAGTCATGAGGGACCAAGTCTCATTGCTTACATTTTTTTCATTTCTAATAAACACTGAATACACTCAATTAAGGGATACGCATAGATTTTTAGACATAACACATAGCTCCCCTGCCATATACCTAAGTATACATGTCTAAAACAATAGAAACAGCTAACGTTATATTTATTTTGTACTAGACACTGTTATAATTTCACTTTCTAGGGTGTGGTACTAAAGAAAAACAAAATTAAGAAAGCTATTGATAGTAAAAATGACAATGAGTGGGGGATCCAGCTTTTTCTCTGTTTCTTTCTTATCTCTTACCAAATTTGTTGGCAAAGTCAAAGCAGAGAAGTAAAACTTCCATTGTATTGTCACTCCTCAAAGCCCCATCACTCTTCCTACTGACAACAGACATGAATTTAAGTAAGTTAGAATTACCAGTCCTTTATTGTTTGCTTTCTACACATTATCAAACTTCACAATGTAGGCCCTAGTACATTATTGATGTTGCCCTTTTGCTGACTCTGTCTATCTAATTACAAAGGGGTAGAAGTTATAATGTCTGTTTTCTCCAGATTACCTGGGTCTTCCTCAGTATTCACATACCTGTAAAAATCATGGCAGCCAAGCCCATGAAAAATCTTTAACTTTCTCATGGCTTAAAATGTGCTCAGTGAAATACATAACTTCTTCCACACCTCCCACTTTATAGAACTGTGAATTATTTTAGCAGAATCTTCTTAACATGGCCTACATTTGCTGAATTCTTCCACTCCAATTATAATTCATCACTGCTTCTCTGTAATGATAGTGAAACACTAAAAGGTGAGGTGGCCAGGCACACCTGTAGAGACTGGGTATTACAGTGTCAACTTGGAGTGTATCTTTCAAATAACTCCTTCTACATTGTTTCCTAACTTTATCTGCTTTGTAATATAAACGAGGCTTGCACATTTTTCCTCTTCAAACTTTCTATTCAAAACTTACCCACACTTTAAATCTAACAACTGTCTTACATTTCGTAAATCAACAAGGTTGCTTAAAAAATGGCCTTTTTCAATAGCAGTTAGTATATGCATGTGACTTATGTTATAAATATTCAACAGTTAATAGCATGTAGTAGTAGTTATTCTAGGGAATATAACATAGTGCAAATATGCTTAAAAATAAACATGAATGATAGAAACTAAGAAGGTCAAACTAAGAATTGCTTATTTATATTCTTTCTCATTTATTTTTCACAATGTACTTGTTTATCCTATTCCTTTCCCCATACCTTTAAAAATAATGTGTGTGTGTGTGTGTGTGTGTGTGTGTGTGTGTGTGTGTGTGAATGTGTGCCTGTGTGCATGTGTGCACTCACTTGCATGCACACGTACTTATGAATGGCAGATGTTAAGTTCAAGCATCTTCCTTTGTCATTCTCTGCCATAATATCTTGAGACTCTCTCTCTGAACCTAGAACTTCATGGTCTAGCTACCCAGCAAAACAGCCCATCAGGATCCACCTGTCTGTGCTCTCCCAGCAGCAGGGTTACAAGTGCACTCCAGTCTTCCTGGATATTGTGGGAGTGCTGAGCACCTGGAGTCAGGTCCTCATGCTTTAACAACAAGCACTCTTTGTCTTAGCCATCTTAAGCCCACCTTTCCATTTCTCCATCCTCATCATCCTTATAACATCAGCACATATTATGTCTGTTTGATAAAATGTAATTTTTTTAACCAAAATGAATAGCTAAAACTATCCTATCTTCCTATTGCAGGTCCACATATCCCTAGCATTGAATATGTTAAAAACAAATAGCCCTGGAATTGTATAAGTTCATACTTCAATACTTAAATTTGAGAAGCAAGCTTATTTTAAAAATTTTGTTATTTGTATTGGTTTTGTTTAATTTTAAATATATATACACTCATACAGGAGAGATACACAGAGAGTACAGTTAAGGATTACATCAAGACAATCATTTTGCAAGATAAAACTTGTTGGTAATTATTCATGCCTATAGAAATATGTCCTAGGTTTAATAGCATAAAAGAAAATATGAAGATCACATCATATTTTCACAGACTTATTTTCCAAGATATCCATGAAAGGTCATTATATTTTTAAATTTAGGAACTACTTTGCTATCCCCAGAATGCATCATATTTCTTCTTATACTTCTTTTCAAAGCCTCACTTATATCTTCTTTAAATTATAGCCTGGACAAAGTGAATCTATTTATCTATCTTTTCCACTTAGTTATATAATCTTAGAATTAAAAAATGCAAGCTCGAAGAGGCTAACACTAAAATTCACTGACTTAAACTGTGAGACTAATGATCCCAATAATAATAAGATGAAGTTTGAAGGAAGAAAGTACAGGCAAACTTGTTCTGATTTCTTCTTTTTTTAGGAAATGTCACTGCACAAGAGCAACAGGATTAGGGTGTCCCTCTAACTTAGAACCAGACACTGGGCTACTTTTATTACAAATTATGCAACAACAAATTAAAGAGAGGCTAAAGGCAATTTGTAAAAACTCTTATTTTATATAACAAAGCATATTGCTTAGCCATCCTCCACACAAAATACTTACTCGTCAGAGACTAAGTGAGCATCTGCTACGTGTTTGATGTAATTACTCTATACAGTCTCCTTTTTTCAGGGAGACACATCTTAATACGAATGTCTCATGAATCATAATCTGAGGTGAATAAAGAAGCACATAAATTCTCTCTAAATCGGATTACATGAAGCTTAGACCATGAAAAGAGCAGCTGCTCAAACTTTCTATTAAAACCCTGCCATTCACCATTTGCTTAAATTAAATGTCCCTGCTGACCTTCATGTAAAAATCCAGGGACTCTGACATTACATAATCTGTGTAAAAAAATTTGCAAACTGTTCATTTATAAGTAGGTAGAAGGTTGAACTTCTGAAAGTATAGCTGCAACTTTAACAAGAAGTTCATACAGGGTTTGCCGAAACCACATCAATAAATGGTGGTTCGCACACAATTGTGATTTACCTCCATTTCAAAGCTAAGAATATTAAGGTTCTGACTGAGAACTATTGACTATGTAGGAAAGAGTGAGAATACTTGCATATATTCCTTTAGAATTAAAGGATCTCACTTCATCATCATTTTGAAAAAGCTGATTACTCAAAAGTAAACAATATAAACCATATTTTAATATCACTTGTTATTTCCTTTTTTCCATAAAATAAAAATTCTTAATATATATTGTAGTCTCGCTCTCTAAGCAAAAACTACATTTTCAAACTTTCTTAGTATTGTAAGTTTTGAATAAAAAGAAGTAGTTGTGCAGAACTATCTTTTTTAAACTGCAGTATCAGAGTTTCTGAAGTCAATACTTTAAGATAAAATAATGAACTAGTTTGCTAAGATAGTAGAAAGATGTGTATTCTATAAAAAGATTTATCTATCTCTACATATGTATATATCAAATGTCACATGTATAAAGTATATATATATATATATATATATATATATATATATAATTCATAATCAAGTTCAAATTCATATGCATTCTTGTGAGTTGAGAATTTGTTATTAAAGTACATATATATAAGTAGCTCATCTCCATTACCTTGTAAATATCCAAAAAGCCACACTGGTGATCAAATCGCGTGTAGAGCTCATTGAGCATGCTGATCACCTGCATGGGAGTACACTGGGCACATATGGCTGTGAAGCCCACAATGTCAGAGAAGAGCATGGTGACATCATCAAACTTTCTGGCCTGTACTTGCTGTCCTTGCCACAACTGCTGAGCTACATCACCAGGGAAAATGGAATACAGCAGATCCACTGTCTTCTTTTTTTCTTCTTCTAGGGCCTGGTGAGTTCGTTCTAAGGTGGCCTTTAATTTATCCATCCTCTTCTTCAAGCCATCCTGGGCCTTTGCTTGCTCTCCAACTAAAATGACATCTCGGGTAGCATCGTGAATAGGGATGTCTGAGAGATGCAGTCCTCGGCCCATGAGTTCATCCAACTTGTCCACACATGGAGAGCCCAAAAACAAAATGGCACTTGATTCTGGGACATGGATCATTTGTCCTTTAATTTCCATCACCTGTGAAATGAACATGGAAATTTGATCAGTCTTCCTCACAAGCAGGCTGAAACAATGATGTAATACCTGATTCCTAAGAGGAAGAAAATGAATTGCTGTTTTCACACTAGGAAGTATTCAGCTGATTCAAATCCCTTACAAACTTCATGGTTCAGAACAGAAATAACTGTTTTGCATCTTATTGTAAAGACAATGATAAAATATACAATGAGATCATTGAGAAAATAAAACAGGAAAACATTTTTATTCAAGAAGGAATTATTACCAGATGTATTCTTGAGCTGGCTTATTAACCAACTCATAAGACTTCAGCTTAATAGTAACAGAATCAGAATAAATTAAATTGTCAAAATACCTGTACTTAACTGTCAATAAAAATAACACTCCCTTCAAAAACTAAATCTTGGAGCTTATGATAAATCATAAAATTCTTTAGTGTTAGGTACACAGTAATTGGGAAAAGTAACAATCAACATGATGACGAGGTTAGTGGGCAGTTAAGTAAGCTGAATTTAAAAAATTTAAACCAGGAATCTGTCATTAAGCCATCGTGTTAGCAGAAAGTGCATAGTCATAAAGCAAAACATACTCCACAGACACCAAATTAGAACAGCATTAAGCCAGTTAAGAACACAGAGTGTAGGGACAAGTAAAGCAATGTCATCCTTCCCTTTTGTGACTTTTCACCGATGAGGAAATTGGCATTTAATGGAAAAAGAAAACTGAAACCAGGAGTCTGCTACCTCAGCTTGAAATCCTACTGAAAATGGCAGAGTGGCAGAGTACAGCCATAGGGCATGACTTTTCTCGTAGCGTTATTTGGGTTAGACCAATATGCTCCAGTACAATTGGTTGGAAAGAAAGCTGTAAGCACCTGGGGGGATAAGTAGGACCAAGTGCTGATCAATCTGAGTCTGCAATGTTACCATCCATTCTCACATAGAATGTACCTCATACATTTATTCTCCATTATTATCTATAAAAAGCCACAGGTGACATTATTATGCTAGAGTCTAAAATACTCACTATCTACCCCAATCTCAGGGAAAAAACTCAACAGAGACTTGATGCTATAGTTTTAAAGCAATGAGCACTTTCTTGAGCTACAGTTTCCGCTGTAGTTCAGGGTTTCATGCTTTCATTCAGTGCTCTGCTTCAGCCTGGAACAGATACTGAATGCTTTTATTTACTAATGCTGCTCTGGGCCATAAAGATAAATGAATAATAAAATAACATTTTTTCAAACTTTTTAAAGTACATTAAGGAACCCAAACTATATAAGGCAGGAAGTAATGTGACCAGAAGCCATTCCCAGTTCCACACATCAGGTGAGGGTGACAGGATCATTGTCTTATGAAGAATTTCTGGGTTGCAGCACACATTCCTGATATGCATTTTGTGGTAAAAGTGCTGTTAATGTCGTACAGTTTCTTATTGAAGGATGGTAAGGGCAGAAAAGGAATATTCATATAATTTATACTCTGATAGTTTAAAAAAGTATATTTTCTGCCTGCTACTGGGATGCTTTGCCCCTGTTGATTACTTCAATAGATATCTTTTCCTTCATCTTATATTTTATCTTGTTATATTTTGGTTGTTATCCCTCAAAATCCAGTTTTATCCAATCAGAGAAGAAAAGGGAGCAGATTTGGAGGGAAATGGTGTGAGAAGGGACTAGGAAGGGAAGTTATAGTCAGGAGATATTGTAGGAAAAAAGAATCTATCTTCAATGAAAGAAAAAAAGTACTATATTGACTATTTACTTAATTTAACAAATATGGCCAAAACAAACTGTACAAAATTTTCAAAGAATTAATAAATATATATATATATATATATATATATATATAAAACAAAAATATTTTTGATTTATATGTGGCTAATTATTAATATTCTGAACTCTCTAACTTCTACAGGCTTTGGGAGAAAAATATTCACTATCTGTATTACAGGATGGTTACATGAGAGAGAGAAACTGAAACAAATAAATTCTTTTAAAAATAATTTTGTTGGTGAATTCTTATCTTATTTAATTAATGTGCAAATTCATTTAGAACATTTGTGTCACTGTCATAAGTATATTTCTCCAGTTAGAAAACAATACAAATTGTTCTTCCTAAATTATTTTGTTAACTGTAAGTTCTTAAACTGACCTTTTGCATTTACAAATTTAGTAATAAAAAATCATATTTCTTTTACTGAGTAACCAGAGTCATAGAAAACTGTCTCAAATATAAAATTTTATTATATATCCAGTAATATTAGAGATTTATGAGATAATAGCCAGAACAAAATTAAGAACTTTGCGAAATCTATAAAAATTCAGAAACTAGAAAACATAAAAAGGGATTATTTGATACTGAATTGTAATAAAGAATTGAAAAACATTAAATTGGAATTTTAGCTCAGTTCAGCCCAGTTATTCAACTTTTAAATGCTTGGTTTCATTATGCTTAAAACAGAGATGCTGGTAAGGATTCTGATGAAGATGGTGTCTAAAACTAATACATCTTCTGAGTACATGCTTTTAAGCAATGCACAGCATGGAGGAAGCTTAATAGTTGGGGGATAGAGAGAAGGGCAATGGATCATGCTACCAGTAAGAGGAACTACTAAGGTAGTATCAAGTTCAGAACCCCACTAAATCTCATAACTGAGAATGGAAGTAATTCTAACCAGTTCCTCACCTGGCTCCTTGTCCTGGAGTAAACAACAGTCCATTAAGAGGATCATAACAACCAGTCACATACTATAGAACCTAGAGTTCTCCATGCTAATGAGGTATATAGATAGGTCTCAATTGTTTAGCTGATGACCTTCCCTTCCTGGGCATCCCTTCCTGCAAAAGGTATTTAATCACTGATTCACCCAGTGTATGCATATGAATCTTCATCCACTGTGAATAAAATAGTTGGGACAAGCAAGGATTGTCTCCTTCATCAGGGTTGGGGATGGGGAGGGAATAGGCCTTAACCTTACAGATCTCAAGTATCCCATAGAAGGCTTTCCCAACTCCTGGCACTCACTAAGAGCTAAGCACTGGATCCCCCACATATACACACACTCCTGTTCATTGAAGACCCTCTGCTCCATTCTCAATTCTTCTTTCGAGCCTCACAGTGGCAACTGGGTGCACAGGAGTTTGAAAATCACAGCATCCCCTCCAGTCTCACCTGTAGAAACATGGGCTGGGATCCCTATCCTAGACTACATGTTGCCTTCCCTGAGCAGCATGTTTGCAGATTGGCATCCTAGCAGTGTGTTGGAAACACAAACTGACAGGAGAACAATTATAATTCTAAGTATAATTAATGTGAGGAAATTTTTAAAAAAAATTCTCAACAAGCAGTTAAGAGAACAATAATGGTTATCGATATTGATAAAGTATTTATTCACCTTATTATCTAGTCACATTCTGAATGTGGTTTTGATTGTTTAGATCTCTGAGATAAAATTAATGAAGCACAAAAAGTTATATGTCATTGGATCTTTAAGATCAGGCCTGGTTTCTGTTCTTAATGAGTAACTATAACTTGCAAGACACTAGCTCTGTTGAAAAAAAAATAATAGAATACACAAAGTATCTGAGGAGAGAACCTTCTTTTGTGTATTAAGTTTCTTTCTTTCACCTGCTAACACCCTCACCATTTTGCCTGACTAAGGACACAAGAATGGATTAGCCTAACACTACAGGTACTCAGCAAGAAGCACCCTTTACATAGATTGGAATGTCCTTCTTTCATTTAAAGATACCAAGACACTGGATGGACAAAATGTATTCTATATTCTCTAGCATCAATAACCAAAGACAAATTGGAACAAAGAAGCATGATATTATGAAATGAGATAATAATAGTTCAAGACAGATTCTAAAAGTTGAGGTGGACTGAAATTAGAACTCATAAAAGCCATCCAAGCAGACTATAGTGAACATAATGGAAATATAAACTGATATAAGGGCCAGGATAATCACAACTTGAAATGAAAAGACAATTAACTGATGCCAACACTAAACTGAACCAGATATAGGAATTAACTACAAAGAATTTTCAAGCAGTTCAGGAGTCTGATGGAATAGAGGACAACAGAAGAATACAGCCCACTGAATCAACTAAATGGGCTCACATGGGCTCATAGAGACTGAAATAGAAAGCACAAGACCGAAGGTGCAACACATCTTTTGCATACATGTTATGGTATTTTTGTGGGACTCCTAATCAGTAAGCGTGAGTGTGTCTCTGATTCTTTTGCATGCTGTTGAGACTCTTTTTTTCCTCTTGTGGTGTATTATCCAACCTTCACATGAGGTTCTGTTACATCTTGTTTTGTTTTGTTATGTTTGGTTGTTGTCTCTT
The DNA here is from genome assembly GCF_004785775.1 of Grammomys surdaster. Taxonomy (NCBI): domain Eukaryota; kingdom Metazoa; phylum Chordata; class Mammalia; order Rodentia; family Muridae; genus Grammomys; species Grammomys surdaster. The sequence continues at coordinate 2,866,798 of NW_021604651.1, forward strand.
GGAGGCCAGCTCCTTTCTGAAGGAAAATGCACAGGGAGTGGATCTGAGGGAGAGGGAAGGTGGGGAGTATCTGTGAAGAGTTGAGGGAGGGCAAACTGTGTTTGGGATGTATTGAACTAGAGAAGAATCTATTTTCAATGAAAAAGGAGAATTTTTTTAAAAACTGGAGCTGTTGAGAGAGCTCAGATGTTAAGAATACTTGGTGTTATTACAGAGGACAGATATGTTTCCTAGCACCCACTTGGTTTCTTAAAATGTCCTGTCACTCAAGAACTTAAGGATCTGACATCATCTTCAGACTGCTGCAGACACCAGAATCACACATGGTGTACATAGTGGATACACACAGGAAAAAAAAACAAGCAAAATTAAAGTATTTTTACAAAGAATTTTAAAGACAACAGTAACGTGCTTCAGGAGGCAATTACAAAATGTCTTTACAAACAAATCTTTAAAATGTCCAGAAATCTCAGTAAAGTAATAAAAGATACAATTTAAACCAAATGAATAGAAATTACAGAATGGAAAAAACTGGAGTAATCTAAATAGAAACCTCCTTGGGAATGGTCAAAAATGATGACAGGGAAATTTACTCAGTCTAAAGAACTGAGAGAAAACAGATGTTTTAAGGAGAAAACCTTCCTGGAATCTGCAGGACAACACAAAGCAAACTTTTACATATGTATCTCAATTTATACAGTGAGAGGCCTGTATATACAGGTAAAGAGGGTAAAATTAAGACTGTATTAGAAGAAATGATAGCTTCAAAAGGTAAAAATGTAATGAATGTCCTAAAAATGAAATTCTACATGCTAAATAGATCATAAATATGTATGTGTGTATATATACATACATGTATTTTATGTATATATTTATGTAAATATATAAATATGTATGAGTATATATATTTATATATGTATAACATACAAACACACACACACATACAAAAGGACTCAACAAAATTGAGATTTTTGAAGACTAAATACAAAGAACACCTGAAATTAGCCAGAGAAAAATGAAACATTTCTTATAGGTAACAAGTTTAATTATTATTTTTCCTCTTAATTTATGGAGCCTAAAAGAAATTAGGATGTCATTTTTCAAATATTAAAATAAAAGCACGTTCTATCAATTGAATTATATTACTGGAAGCTATCCATCAATAGTGATGAGTAAATAAAAGACAGAGATACATACGTTTATATGTATGTATAAAGCTATAACACATGATACTGCCGCATACAAAGACTGTGGACTCTGAACAGGTTCTTTTACCAAAGTTAACACAATTATGTAGACCAATCCTCAGCAGAAGTGTCAATAAGATACAATGGGGAAAGGATCTTCTGTTTAGTAATTCAGTTAGGAAAATTGGATATTACATAAATAAGCATTCAAAAAAATTCATTTGAAGTGATTTGGACTCAATCATAAGATGAAAAATGTGAAACTTCAGGCAGAACATACATTACAGGTGTTCTTTGCTCTTGATTTGGGTAATAACATTTTGGATATAATCCTCCAAGTATGAGCATGAAAAGCAAGAATGGACAAATGCAATTATAACAAACTAACAAACTTCTTTACAACAAATAAACGCTCAATAGAATGGAAGGAAAACTTAAAGACTGGTTAAAAATTTACAAATCATACACCTAATAATTGCTTCAGATAAAACTACATAAGGATATAAAGTAATAAATAAATAAATGTAGGAAAGTCCTAACTAAGCATTCATCAAAAGAAAACGTACAAATTTGTGTACGAATGTAAAGTCATGCATCTTTTCACTTACTATAGGGTAACATACAATGGCAAATAAAATAATTTGAAAAATAATTCTCCAGAATAGCATTTGAATAAAATTCAAGTGAGATAAGACACAGAAAAGCAAACCACAGAACCCAATCTGTAAATGCACTCAATAGCTAGCAGCAATTATTACTGTGACTAACCATTACAACAGTGGTAGTGAACAGAGTTGACACATGAGAGACACAGGAAATGATAATAGAATTACATTGAGAAGGCCTGTGTGAGTATGTGTGTGTGTGTGTGTGTGTGTGTGTGTGTGTGTGTGTGTGTGTGTTCAGTTTGCAACTCTGGGAACTGAAGTCGGGACTCTACACATATTATGCAAACACTCTTTTACCATTGGTTAATCCAGACCAACAATATATGATATTACTTCATAAAGTTTCACTGAAAAGGCACAGAATGTCCATGCACTAAAATATGCTGGAGCATTAAATTCATGGTGAAAACCTAGAACTAAATGTCTACAGGTATGTCCCAGCTTAGTTTTACCAATTAAAAAAGAAAGTTTCACAAACCATACAAAATATCACATGAATTAGACTATGATGATGAGTGCTGAGTTTGCATTGGTAAATTGTTTTCACACATAGGTCTTCAGACTGTGTTCTCCAGAGCATTCCTGTGAATATAAACAATGTATAAAACACATTAACAAGATGATTCAGCTCCAGAAACAACCCTTAGAAGTTGTCTATGACTGTGAGAAGCAGGTGGGTTAATGAAATACCAATGGGAGGTATAGGAAAGATGAAAGTCCAGAGTGAAAAGCAACAAATCTGATTATGACAGAGATTAAAAGAGAAAGGGATTAACCTAAGTTCACTCGAGTAAAGTACATGTTATTATGTTATAATCTCTCGAATGTGAACCTGGTTTATATGATTCTTTCTCTACTCTCTAATCATTGACTCTGTGTCTCAGGTGATAAATCACATTATAGATAGAGAACATGCCTAATTCAGTCCCTTTTGTAGCTGAAATTATCAGGGAAAATGTCTATTTTGGGAGTAAAAAGGACATATGCAAATACAAACACTCACAGGCATAAAATTCTTAATAGTTGACATGACCGTGAGGTACCTTTGGTTTATCATTTTGGGCATCAACCAATTTAAAATGATTGTATTTTTGTAATATGTTTAATAAAGAATATTGCTACTAGTGCCATTTAGAAAGATGTTACTCTTATGCACAGCAAAACATAAGAACTGAGAATGATTAAGCTATTTTCCTATATTGAAATAAAAATTGAATTAAATTTTAACAAAATTGTCTTTCTCTACGTATTTCTTAGAGACATCAGAAACAGGCAATCAGGGTTTAGTTGAATATAATATGAGCTCAATATTTTATATTGATATTTTCCCACTCATTTGAGTGGTTCATCATTCATGAGGTTCAGTCACTTTTCATGGCTTAGGGATAAAGAAGGAGCAGCACATTACCATAGATATCTACTCCAGTTACAAACGCTACCTTCTGGTTTTGAACTATGTTATCATTTTTGATTCCCCATCTGAGCTTCTTAGATTATGTGATCTGCCCTACCTAGGTTATTACCACTTTGTCTTCCCTAATGCCTCACAGTCAAACATGCTCACCTCTAATCTGCTCCACAGCTACTACTCCCATTGCTTGCTTAACTTCCTTCTTATACTTTAGATCTCAAATGTCTCATGGAGTCTGTGTTTGGCTCTCTGTTCTAAGTTATCTGTTTAGATTCACAAGTAACTGTATGAAAAGCTGGGAGACAAGGCCACAGGAATTTGACTATAGTATTTTACTTCTATCTTGTTTATATATTATACTTGGAAACAAGACTCAGTCAAGGACTTTTTTTAAAAAAATGTAAACCACTAAAATACTAGCTTGGTATTAATGTCAAGTCAGTAAGTAGGATGACTTGGCAACAATTTCTAGCGAATTTAAACTAGAAACAGAATTAGAAATGTTACAGAGTCCAAAGGAAGACTGTTTGCCAAGCACATTATGACACCATAAGTTCCAATGAAACACCTGTGCGTCCCCAATACAATTATCTCCACATTTTCATAGTTACTTGTTATTGCCCCTAATTTTTATTTTTTCCTGATTTTTATTTTTAATCGTAGTCTTCTCCTTTATATTTCTAGTATTATTCCTAAAACATAAGAATGACCTTGTTCATTTTATATAGGATGTTGACACTCATTCCTACAGAATATCTAAAATTTTCTAGGAAAAGGACATGACATTTGGGTGACCATGTTTCTCTCACATGGGAAGGTACTTCTAAGGAAATCATCTCCTAAACTATGTTTGCAAATACAGTAAATAACAGCAGCATTTTATCTTTTAGACTTAGTAAGCATTGCTTAGTCCCTATGTTGTGGAAACCAGCGATATAAACATGTTTAGCCTCAGGTGCCAATTTAGATTTCCATTTTACAGCAGACAAAAATGAAATCTATGCTGTGTGGGATGTTGCTTATATAATTTCTCAAAAATATAATATAAGAACAGTAAACATCCCCACAAATTTGCTTTCATCCTGTGTGTACTTTCAGATTAAAAATATGTACAGACCTCAGAGAAAGATATTACACTTGACAAATCCAATAGGATATATGGGTTATCAATATTTATACATGTTCATCTTCAATTTGGTGTTCTTCATGGATATCAAAGTTAAAATGTTGCTGTGATCAGAAGCTCCGCAAAAGCTAATTTTATGCCTTTCATCTGACAGCTCTCTGTGACTCATGGTCCCTAATTACTATTCCTTCAGGGTATTTACAGCATGCTTCTTGTGCTGATAGCCAGTGTTTACAGAAGCCTGTGGTCAAAGCACAGTGAAAACATAGATTATAATTTTTTGTTGTTCCTTTTTAATCTTATTGCTGTATCAAAAACATTTTCAATAAACTATGTTTTGCTTAATATCTTGCCACACGAAAGAGGGAGTAATTTTCTTTACAAATGGATGTAATAGGACTGGAGTGAATGGGGCTCTTTATATTGCGATGATTAGCTGTGGGACACCATGAAAAACAGCACATTTCTCCTATGATCATAGAAATACTTCTTCCTATGAGTCTTACAAATTAGTTTTTGTTACTGCTCCATTTCTCAAGTTATCTTTCAATCAACAAGTCAAGGAGGGAAAAAAGCCATATATACAAATAAGAGTAACAAACCCATGCTATCAGTATGAATATTCTCCACTCAGAGTTACATCTCCTGAACTCTTGTCTAATCCACACCTTTTAGGCTAGAGTTACCTAGTCCTGTCAAAAGTTATTTTCTCAGACTGCCTAATAACATTATCTAGAGAAGCAATAAAATACCAATACACAGACTTGTCCCCAGAGAAAACATCCATCTTATATTTAAGATTGCTATTTAAAACAAAACATAAAAACCTCAAGGCATGTTTTTAAAATATAGTCTTTATTCTCCCCAAAAAAGAAAATTATCAAACACTTAAGGCATTGCTCTTAATATTTTTTATGACATTTTATATCGTAGGCTGGTACTTCTTATATTTATATTTTACTTTTTCTGTGGAATTAGATTTTTTCCTAAAATTTTACTTTACAGAATTGAAACACACCCACGACTTGGTGCCTAAAATGATTTAGGAATAGAAATGAACTAAAAAAATAATTTAAAACCTCACTATATTGGACTTGTGGTCTGGGCCTGAGCATAGAGCAGGTCACAGGTGGCAGCTCCGTACCCAACCCCAGAAAACCGAGAGAAAGAGGTCTCCCAGGAGCTTTAACTCAGGCAGCATCCCAGGTAAAAATGAATCACCCGCGATGTCTGCTGTTAGAAGTCCTAATCCAGATGCTGGCCTCCGAACTTATACTACTCAGACCTTTGAAGGGCCACTGACAAGAACATCAAACAGCTAGAGATTGACATCACTAATCTGAAGAAATCCCTCCTTTCCCTGTCTGAAGAGACCTCCTAAAATCGCAAAGATCCTTACTGGACTTGATTTACTCTATTACAATAGAAAAGGCTGTGTACAGCTCTTGACTGTGTACAGCCCTTAAAGAAGAAGGTTGCCTTTACATAGACAAGACAAGGAGGGTTAAAGAGAGCATGAAATAGGTCAGAGAAGGCCCTAAGAAAAATCAGAGAGAGAAAGAGACAGATGAATGCTGGTACTAGAATTGGTTTTCAGCCTCTCCAAGGTTGTCAACCCTATTTCCTCCCATCTTGGGACCATTATTTGGGTTCTTTTTGCTTTTTTCTGCTGGTCCCTGGCTCTCAAATAGGCTGACTAACTCTGTGACACAACAGATAAATAATTTGGTAGCAAAACCTACTCAGATACATTATCATAAGTTAGCTATGGAGGACCACGAGACTCAAGATGAGGTTGTTACTTTATACAGGGCGTTCCCAAAACCCATCTCCACCCAACCTAAAAGGGGGGACTTCTGCCCCTAGACCAAGCAGAGAGGGGCCACCCAGAACCCCCTCTGTCAGGCGATCTGAATTCTTGCTTAGGCTGCGAGGCTAAGCACTGCAAGGGAATATCAATAAAAGATAAAAATATCTATCTGGGTTCCCTGAGGGACAAGCCTGACTGCATAGGGTTGACGTCAAAAATATCCCCTCTCCAGGAAAAAGACATCAGTACGGGTATGGCCCTCATGCCTCACTGGACAACGACAGGGGGACCGGAGCCATTACAAGGTCCCCTTCAAATACTGGAGGTCAGGCCTCTAACCCCGCCTTTGCAAGTTTAGAATTGCCACAGCCCTTCTAAACTTAGAGAAGGGAGGAGATGTCAGGGGCAGCCCTGCTTACCCACTGAAGGCCTAAAATCAGCCATAGGCCTAAAATCAGCAATAGGCCTGTCATACATGTATACTAACACCAAGTCTTGGGTCTCAGTGGAAAATCATTGAAACAGATGGCTATAAGCTAATGTAAACAGGGAGCTTTTGTGGAAATTTACAAGCCTGAGTAGTCATAGACCTTGTAAATAGGTAGCCTTGGCAGACAATACCAACTTAGATAAGGACAAGTGAGTCATAGGCAGAGTCATAGTGACTTGTCCCCTGAACCTTCACCCAGCTGATATCTGGTTCTGAAGATATCTGTATTCCCCCTGAACACCCACACTCTAGTGTCATTCCCTTCCCCACATCCTGCCTTTCTGTGTTTATAACCCCTGTGTGAATGAATTACAATTTGAGAAAAAATAAATTATAAAAAAAAGTCACTATATTGTTCAAATAAATCACAGGTCAGATAGTAACTACCAGATGAAGAGATCAGTAGCAGATACCTTCACAAAGTAATTGTAAAAAATAAGAAGGAGAAGCAGAGCATAGTGGGACACCTCTAATCCCAACTTTAAATTTTGAGTCAGGAATTGCAGAAGTTCAAAGTAGATTATATAATGGACTCTATCTTGGAGTACAAAACAATAACATTCAGCTTGCTGTTATGCAGTAGGACTATCACAATCTAAAACTTTAGTATTCAAGCTAAAAGGGTCAATTAATCCAATCATACAAAATATAGATGACAAATTTTTAAAAGATCACAAAAAAGAGTCTATACAGAAGAAAGGATGCTAAAGAAATCCAAAAATGACTGTTCAATAGAAATTGAACTCTAAGAAAAATAAGCTACAAATAGAATTCTTGAGATAAGTGGAAAAATTTGATGACAGTTTTATACTTAGGATATATGCTCAGAAATAATTGTTGCGTTTTAGTAATGGGATTGTAAACTGTGCAGATGAACTTTGCTCTTAAAAAATAGAAACTAAGGGTTAGGAAATTGAATAGAAATATGTAGCAGTGGGGGATGGGGAACTGGGGGTATCCATTAGAAAGTCCAATACTCCAGGGAAGTAAAAGGCTCCCAGGATACAATGGTGATGATATTAGCCGAAATACCCAACAAAGGGGAAATACAACCTGTAAAGACCACCTCCAGTAGATAGGCACAGCCTTCAGTTGAGGTATGGGGCCACCCACACATCTCAAAATTTTTAACCTAGAAATGTTCCTGTTCAAGGAAAGATAAGGACCAAAAAAAAAAAAAAAATAGAACAGTGACTACAAGACTACAAGAAAAGTCCTTTAGAGTCTGCACCACCTAGGGATCTATCCCATCTGCAGACATCAAACTCCTACACTATTACTGATACCAAGAAGCACTTGCTGACAGGAGCCTGGTATGGCTGTTCACTGAGAGGTTCTACCAGCACCTGACTAATACATATGCAGATACTCACATCCAATTATCAGATGGAGCCCCAGGACCCCAATGGAAGACCTAGGGGAAGAACTGAAACTTAAGGGAATTGCAACCCCATGTGAAGAACAGTGTCAACTAACTGGAACACCCAGAGTTCCCAGATACTAACCCATCAACCAAAGAGTATACATGGGGGAAGCCATGGCTCCAGATACATATGCAGCAGAGGATGGCCTTATCTGACTTAAATTGGAGGAGAGGCCCAAGGTTCTGTGGAGGCTTGATGCCCCAGCATAGGTCAAATGTCACGCATAGCTTGTAATGGATCACAGCAGGCCAAGATGGTTCCACGAGGGGAGGTTTATTAAGAGGGTGGGAGAGCAGGAGAGAGAGAAGAGGAGAGAGGGTAGAGGCCGGCCATGACCACGTGGAGAGAGGGGGAAGGGAAGGGGGGAGGGGAGAGGACAACTTGCAGGTGCTGGGTCGAGAAGCCTAGAGAGAGGAGAGGCCAAGCAGCCCCTTTTATAGTGGGCAGGGCTACCTGCCTGTTGCCAGGTAACTGTGGGGCGGAGCATACCTGGCCACTGCCAGGTGACTGTGGAGGTGCAGTTTAACAGATTACTAACAATAGGAAGATGCTAGAGTGGTGAGGTGGGAGTAGGTAAGTGGGTAGAGAATCACCCTCATAGAGACAAAGGGGAGGGGGAGAGGGAGGATTGGATATGGAATTTGAGGAGGGGTAACCGGGAAAAGGGGATATCATTTGAAATGTAATTGAATAAAATGATTAAGAAAAGAAAAAATAGAAACTGAAATTTTAGACCTAAGTGTAGAAATTTGATTTCAAATAGTAAAGTTTTAATAATTGAGGAAAATTTAAAGATATATTTTGCTAGTTGGCAACTTCTTTATGGCTTTAACCATTCATAGTTCAAGCAAACTGACACCTACCTGAGAGCCCACACATGAAAACAAGAGAACTCAAGCTTGAATGCTGAAGAGCAAAAACATTGACTCAAAAAACAAACAAACAACAACAACAAAAAAGAAAACCAAAATAACTTCAATATGAAGTTTAAAATATAAAAGACTTGCCAGTATCTCCTACTTTAAAAGAAACTGGAGATAAATGTGGGATTTTGTGGAAAGGTTTAAGATATAAAGGACCTGCCAGTATCTAATAGTTTAAAAGAAAACAGAGATAAATATGGGATTTTGTGGACTAGTGATGTAACCCAGTTGATAATATTTTTACTTAGCCACACAGAATTGTGGGTTTAATCACCACCACCTCATAAATTAGTTAGAATGTCACAAGCCACAGGTGAGGGTGGGTAGAAATGTACTGTGCAGGGGGAAGATTATTGGGGTTTGCTGGCAAGCTAGTCTTTCAACTTGATAGAGGAAAACACAAAACTTTTCTCCTCTGGCTGCTGTACATGCTCACACTTAAAAACACACATGTGTACACCTGTATACATATCACACATCATACTTATATCACATAATTATGGAATAAATTTTTAAAATGTCATTAGGGAAAATATCATGATTTTAGAAACTGAACATCTCAAATTTAAACTTCCAAATTGGGAATACTAAAACTGTGAGATTTTGAGCAAAAACGGAGTGTTGAGAATGAGATTTCACACATGGCCCCAGGTGACAAGTCCTATTTCATGTCAGTCATAATAAAAATACCATATAAATCTGCCTCCACACTACACTTATAAGGTACAGATCATAAATTATTTTTTATATTTACATTAATTTCATTTACTGGTGTCTAACCTTTTGAAACAAAATAGTTATTTACAAAGTTCAATCTCAAGAACCATACAGTTCAATTCCAAAGAAAGAATGAAAGGGAAGGAAGGAAGGAAGGAAGGAAGGAAGGAAGAGAGAGAGAGAGGGTGAAAGAAAGAGGAAGAAAGGATGACAGAGAGAAAGAGAGAGAAAAGAAAGAAAGAAAGAAAGAAAGAAAGAAAGAAAGAAAGAGAGAGAAAGAAAGAAAGAAAGAAAGAAAGAAAGAAAGAAAGAAA
>NW_021604651.1:2876967-2900079 GCF_004785775.1 Grammomys surdaster
AAGGAGAGAGAGAGAGAGAGAGAGGGAGGGAGGGAGGGAGGGAGGGAGGACGAAAGAAAGAGAAAAAGAGAGGAAACTCTCCAATCTGCTTTGCATTCTCCATGACTACCAAAAACAGCAATCCCTGGGCTGGAGGCAGACCAAAGCTGTACATGGAGCAGCCTTCTATCTATCTTGGAGATGGTAAAAAACACTGACATCTATATTAGTAAAATATAATCTCATAATGCAGTAAATAAATATAATATTTTATATTGAGCTACATACACAGCTATCTTAAGCGTCATGCAGCCCACAGGCCAGAGTTTGGGCATGTCTGTTATGTACATATTCCCAACTGAAATATCTAAATTCCAAAACACCTCTCCTTATATTTATTATATATGATTATGATACAGTACTTATAAGAAATAAGAGATCATAAACAACATAAAGTACCTTAGCTAAAGAAAATTTTGAATGTAGTATTTATCACTGTATTAATACTAACATTTATTAATATATAATATTATTACTAGAAATTTACTAATGTTGTTATTACTGTTTAGGACAACTAAACCTTGTACATTAATCACCTCAACACAAGGTAAAATAGATGGAAGTAAAAGAAACCTGAGGACCAAAAGGTGAGGCCATTTAACTTGACTTCATAAATGGAAGGTTTGTGACCAATCATCCATAGAACTTTGATACATTTTCATGGTACAAGATACATAACCTTGAATCAACAGAGGAATGATCCTAGAATTTGTCAAAGGCAGTATAAACTACTTCTCTTACTTTTAAATAAATGTGCTTAATTTTTATGGGATAAGTAAGGGAAAATGAGATAATATATTTAGTTGAGAGGGACAGTTGCAAAAATAAGAAAAGTTTCAAAAGTTCTAACTCTGTGTACAAGAAGTGTACAGGATTAAGCTACACAAATCTCTGAATGTATGATAGAGAAGGCCAAGGAGTTCCGTGATTAGCTAGCTGAGGAGTTATTGGTAACCAGTGGCTGCAGGAGTATGAAAAAACGTTTTCCCTTCCGGCCTGCATCTTCTGCCTAGGCAGATCACCAGCTTGGTTGTTCCTCTAAAGATACCACAGTCTGAAGACCTCCCAGGAGAACAGCTACACACAGGGCAACAGCTTGACTGCTCCTCTGAGGATGCAATTGTCTCAAGGACTCCCAGGAGATCTGCTGCACCCAGAATAAAAGATCAGCAGCTTTTCTGCCACTCTGAAGACACCAGAGTCTGAAGACCTCACAGGATGTCTGCTACAGCAAGACTCCCAGGAGACCTGTAGCAACCCAGGGACACAGGAAGAAGGATCCATACAGAGACATCCAGACCAGCTAACACCAGAGATAACCAGATGGTGAGAGGCAAGCACTAGACCATAAGCAACAGAAGCTAATTACTTTGGCATCATCAGAACCCAATTCACTTACCACAACAAGCCCTAGATATACCAGCACATCTAAAAGTCAGGAAGCTGATGTAAAATCCTATCTCAGGAAGATAATAGAGTGCTTTAAGGAGGATATAAATAACTCACTGAAATAAATACAGAAAAATACAGGTCAACAGTTAGAGCACTTAAAGAGGAAACAAATAAATCCATTAAAGAGATACAGGAAAACACAATCAAAAAAGTAAAGGAACTGAACGAAGCCATCCAAGACCTAAAAGTAGAAGTAGAAACAATAAAAAAACAAAGCAAACAGAAAAAAAAACTAGAAATGGAGGCGATCTTGGAAATGTAAAACCCAGGAAATAAGTCAGTAATTCATATGCAAGCATCTCCAAAGAATATACAAGAAATAGAAGAGAGAATCTCAGACGCAGAAGATACCTGAAGATATTGATACAACGGTCACAGAAAAATCAAAACATAAAATACTCCTAACCCAAAACATACAGGAAATCAAGGACACAATGAAAAGACCAAATCTAAGAATAATAGAAATAGAGGAAAGTTAAGATTTTCAGCTCAAAGGACCTGAAAACTTCTTCAACGAAACCATAGATGAAAATTTCCCCATCCTAAAGAAAGAGATGGCCATAAATGTACAAGAAGCCTATAGGCCACCAATAGATTAGACCAGAAAAGAAAGTCCTCTCATTACATAATAATCAAAATATGAAATGCATATAACAAAGAAAGAATATGAAAAGCTATAAGGGAAAAAGGCCAAGTAGCATATAAAGGCACACCAATCAGAATTAAACCAGACTTCTCGCAGAGACTCTTAAAGCCAGAAGAGCCTGTACAAGATCATGCAGACCCTAAGAGAACACAAATGCCAGCCCAGGCTAGTATACCCAGCAAAACTCTCAATCAACATAGATGGAGAAACCAAAATATTCCAGAACAAAACTAAATTCAACTAATCCAAACCTACAGAGGATTCTAGAAGAAAAAAATCCAACACAAGGAGGGTACCTACGTCAAAGAAAAGAACAATAAATTAATTATCTCACAACAAAGCCAAAAGAAGAGAATCAGAAGCATTAAAGCTACCTACAAACAAAAATTAACAGGAACTAACAATCAATTGTCTTTGATATTACTCAATATCAATGGACTAATTCCTCAATAAAAAGACAGAAGCTAACAAACTGCACTTGCAAACAGGATCCAGCATTTTGCTGCATACAAGAAACATACATCAATAACAAAAACAGACACCACCTAAGAATAAAAGGCTGGAAGAGTCTTCCCAGCATTGGTCCCAAGAAACAAGCAGCAGTTGCCATACTAATGTCCAATAAAATAGACTTTTAATGAAAAGTTATCAAGTGAGATGAGAAAAAACAGTTCATATTCATCAAAGAAAGAAAAAATCCACCAAGAGAAACTCTAAATTCTGAACATCTATGCCCCAAATGCAAGGGCAAACACATTCATAAAGGAACCTTTAATAAAGCTCAAAACACACATGGAACCCCACACAATGATAGTGGGAGACTTTAACACCCCAATTTCACTAAAGGGTAGGTCATTGGAAAAGAAATTAAGCAAAGACACAATGAAATTAATAGAGATTATGAACCAAATGTATTTAACATATATACAAAACGTTTCACTCTAAAACAAAAGAATATACCTTCTTCTCAGCAACCTTCTCCAAAATTGACCACATAATCAGACATAAAACCAGCCTCAACTGATACAGGAAGATTGAAACAATCTCATGCATCCTATCAGATCACCATGGATTAAGGCTAGCCTTCAAAAACAACAAAAATAATAGAAAACCCACATACCCATGAAAACTCAACAACTCTTTACTCAATGATAATTTGGTCATGGAAGAAATTAAGAATGGAATTAAAGCCTTTCTGGAATCAATGAAAATGGTCACACAGCATACCCAAATGAAAACACACAATGAAAGCAGTGCTAAGAGGAAAATTCATAGCACTAAGTGCCCTGGTAAAGAAATTGGAGAAATTCTACACTAGCAAGGTAACAACACAACTGAGAGCTCTTGGACAAAAAGAACCTAACACACCTAAGAGAAGTAGATAAAAAGAAATAGTCAGACTCAGGGAGGAAATCAACCAAATAGAAACGAAGAGAATGATGCAAAGAATCAACAAAACCAAAAGCTGGTTCTCTGAGAAAATCTACAAGATAGATATATAAACCCATAGCTAAACTAAATAAAGAGCACAGAGACCGTATCCAAACTAACAAGATGAGAAATGAAAAGGGAGACATAACAGTAGAAAATGAGAACATTCAAAAAATCATCAGATCCTACTACAAAAGCCTATACTCAACAAAACTGGAAAATACAGATGAAATGGATGATTTTTCTAGACAGATACCATGTACCATATATCAAGAGCAGGTAAAATATTTAAACAGGCCCATATCCCCTAAAGAAATAGAAGTCATTAAAAACATCCCAACCAAAAAAAGCCCAGGGCCAGATGGCTTTAGTGCAGAATTCTACCAGACCTTCAAAGAAAAGCTAATACCAACACTCATGTCATTATTTCATAAAGTAGAAACAGAAGGAACACTACCTAATTCATTCTATGAAGCCACAATTACTCTGATACCGAAATCACATAAGGATCCAATAAAAAAAGAGAACCTCAGACCAATTTTGCTTCTGAATATCAGTGTAAAAATATTCAATGAAATTCTGAAACCGAATCAAAAAACATATCAAAGCCATCATTCACCATGATTAAGTAGGCTTAATCCTGGGGATGCAAACATTTGTTTAATATATGAAAATTCATTCATATAATACACTATATAAACAAACTCAAAGAAAAACATCACATGATCATCTCATTAGATGCTGAAAAGCCTTTGACAAAATACAACACCCCTTCAGGTTAAAAGTATGAATAGATCAGGAATTCAAGGCCTACACCTCAACATAATAAAAGCAATATACAGCAAACTAACAGCCAATGTCAAATTAAATAGAGAGATGCTTGAAGAAATCCCACTAAAATCAGGGACAAAACAAGGCTGCCCACTCTCTCCCTATTTATTCAATATAATACTCAAAGTTCTACCTAGAGTAATTAGACAGCAAAAGGAGATCAAGGGGATAAAAATTGGCAAAGAAGAAGTTGAGGTATCTCTATTTGCAGAGGGTAGAATAGTATGCATAATCAACCCCTAAATTCTAGGAGAGAATTTCTCCAGCTGATAAACAACTTCAGCAAAGTGGCTGGATATAAAATTAACATAAATAAATCAGTAGCTTTAGTCTATACAAATGATAAATGCGCTGAGAAAGAAATTAGGAAAACAACATCCTTCGCAATAGTCACAAATCATATAAAATATCTTGGAATAATTCTAACCAAGCCAGTGAAAGATCTGTATGACAAGTACTTCAAGCTTCTCAAGAAAGAAATCAAAAAGACATCAGAAAATAGAGAAATCTCCTAAGATCATGGATTGGTAGAATTGCCATAGTAAAAATGGCCATCCTAACATAAGCAATCTACAGATTCAGTGCAATCCCATTAAAATTCTAACACAATTCTTCAAAGACACAGAAAGAGCAATTCTCAAATTCGTAAGGAAAAACAAAAAAACTGAGAATAGTGAACAATTCTCAACAATAAATGAACTTCTGGGGGAATCAGCATCACCTGACCTCAAGCTATTACTACAGAGTAATAGTGACAAAAACAGCATGATATTCATACAGAGACAGACAGATTGATCAATGAAATAGAATTTAAAACTCAGAAATAAAACCACACAGTTACAGACACTAGATATTTGACAAAAAAAGCCAAAAATATACAATGGAAAAAAGAAAGCATCTTCAACAAATGGTGCTGGTCTAACTGGCAGTCTGTATGTAGAAAAATGAAAATAGACCATACTTGCCACCTAACAGAAAGCTCAAGTCTAAGTAGACCAAGGACCTCAACATATAATCAGATACATTGAATCTAGTAGAAGAGAAAATGAGAAAGAACTTAGAACTCATTGGCTTGAGGGAGGGGAGTTCTAAATAGAACTACAATGGCTTAGGCTCTATGATCAACAACTGATAAATGGGACCTCATGAAACTGGAATGCTCCTGTAAGGCAAACAACACAGTCAATAAGACAATTCGGCAACCTACAGATTGGGAAAAAAATCTTCATTAACCCCATATCTGACAGAGAGCTAATATCCGAAATATATAAAGAAGTCAAGAAGCTAACCACAAAAAAAACTGCCCAGTCAAAAAATGGGGTATAGAAATAAACACAGAATTCACAACATGGGAATCTCAAATGGCTGAGAAACACTAAAAAATGAAATGTTCAAAGTCCTTAGTAATCAAGGAAATGCAAATCAAAACAATCCTAAGATTCCACTTTACACCAATCAGAATGGCTAAGATCAAAAACTCTTGTGACAGCACATGTTGGTGAGGATATGGAGAAATAGGTACCTTCCTCCATTGAGGGTGGGAGTGCAAACTGGTACAACTACTCTGGAAATCAATCTGGTGGTTCCTTAGAAAATTGGAAATAGATCTACCTGAAGACAAAACTATACTGATCTTGGCCATATACCCAAAAGATGACTCATCATGCCACAGGGGCACGTGTTCCGCTATGTTCAAGTGGCCTTACTTGTGATAGCCAGAAGCTGGAAACAACCCTTATGCCCCACAATGGAAGAATGGATACAGAAAATGTTGGTCATTTACACTTTAGAATACTACTCAGCTATTAAGAAGGAAGACTTCATGAGTTTTGAAGGCAAAATAATGGAAGTAGAAAATATCATGCTGAGTAAGGTAACTCAGAGCCAAAAAGACATACATGATATAAGTGGATATTAACCAAAAAAAAAAGTACAGAATATCCAGGATACAATCCCTGAACTCAGGAAGGTTAACAAGCTGAAGGGACCAAGTGAAGATGCCTCAACCCCACTTCCGAGGGGAAAGAAAGCAAACATGGGAGTCAGAGAGGAGAAGGAATTGGGTGGGAGAGGGAATGGGGAGGTCAAGGGGGAACATGATTGGTATTGTTAGGTGGGGAGAAAACAGGACTGAAGCTCTGAGGGCCAGCAGAAAGAATGGGAACAGGCAACCTCTGAAGGTAGATAGAAGTTGGGGGATCTGGGAGGTGAGAGACTCTCAGGTCACAATGCAAGGGACCTTAGATGAAATGCCCTACAGTTAGGAGAGGGAACTTGTAGAGTCCACCTCAAATAAAAAGACAGTACATCCCCAGTGGAGAGATGTGGATATCACCTCACAGTAAAAAACTCTGACCCAGAATTGTTTCTGTCTAAACAAACTGCAGGGACAAAAACGGAGAAGAGCCTGAGAAAAAGGAGGATCCACGGGCAGGCCTAAGTTGAGATCCAGCTCAAGGGGAGGCTCCAAGGCCTGATACTATTACTGATAGTGAGATGTACTTACAGACGGAGCCTAGCATGGCTTCCCTCTGAGAGGCCCAACAAGGAACTGAAAGAATCAGTTGCAGATACCCAAAGGCATGACCCTGTGGTTGAATTAGAGAAAAGCTGGAAGAAGCTGAGGAGGAGGGTTGACCTCATAGGAAGACCAGCAGTCCCAATTAACCTAGACCACCTAGACCCCTGAGATTTCTCAGACACTGAGCCACCAACTGGGCAGCATACAGCAGCTGATATGAGGGTCCTGACACATATACAGCAGAGGACTGCCTGGTCTGGCCCTAGTGAGAAAAGATGCACCTAACCCTTGAGAGACTAGAGGCCCCAGGCAGTGGGGAAGTTTGATGGGTTGGAGGTGGAGGTGTAACATCCTCTATGAGCCAGGAAGGAGGTATGGGATGTGGAACAGTCAGAGGGTAGATGGGAGGGGGATAATGACTGGACTGTAAAAAAAAAAAAATTAAAGAATTAAAAAAATAAAAGAAAAATCAGTTTTCTTTACAGATGCAGTCCCCAAGAAGCTACCCAGGCAGGAGTTGATAGTCTTACAGTAGGAACATACTGGAACCATTAAGGGAACTAACATTAAAAAAATAAATAAAACAAACAAACAAAATACCTAATGTTGGGAGCAAAAGGTAGTTGGGCAGGGTAGAAATTCGAGGAGCGTATGAGCTTTATTAAAATGCATTATATGAATGTTTGAAATTATCAAACAATAAAAATTTCAATATTTTAAAAGAAAACTTACAATATATCCTCACAGATTTAAATGGTTGTTTACCAAGAAGTGTCATTACCTGAAATATTTAGGAGGAAATTTGTCACTGGAAGTGTGTTTTGAGGTTTTCAGAATCTCAAGCCAGCCCCAGTGTCTTGCTTTTCTTGTTGTTTTCGGGTCCAGGTAGAAAGTTCTCAGTTCCTTCTCTAACACCATGTCTGTTGGCCTAGTGCCATGTTCCTTGTCATGATGACAATAGATTAAACCACTGAAACCGTAAGCAATCTCAAAGGAAATGTTTTCCTCTGTAAGATACACACACACACACACACACACACTCACATGATTCAAATGAACAATTTCATTTCCAGGACCAGTTCTCCATTCTAAATCTGAAAATGTATACAAAAAATAGTTATATTATAAAGACTTTACTATAATAAACTTTCTCCATTTTCCCCAAACCAAAACAATAATAATGATAGTCAAAAAGAAAACTATATATTATTGCTTTATTACACATCCCATATGTGTAATATGGTAGCTGTTTCTACCATCTGAAACATTTTCTGAATTTTTTCTTTTAACTTCAAAAAATCTATAAGGAGAATTCATGTTCTTCATGTTACACAGAATTCAAAGAAATCAATGTCTTCTAGGCCAAGAATGTTTTAAAAAGGTACTGGCATTCTGGATGGAAACTACCTAAGGATGAGTCTTGTAGAGTACAGAATATCCTTAATCCTAACAATTCTACGGTTTTCCGAATTGCTGATAGATCCCACCCCCAAGGATTATTATCCAGTCACTCCTTTCTGATGTAGACTGGCATACAATTACTCAACTAGAAACACACTCCTGAGTTTATATCATTAGGGAACTGTGTTAGGTCTTTGGCTGAAGAAAAATGCTCTCTCTTTGACTTTAAAAGTTGAACCAAATATTTACAATAAGTGTTTACATTATTACTTATTTTTCTATGACTTATAAATTAATATATATGGACAACTCTGTTAAAAAAATCATCCCAGAAGTTATGAAAGACTCCAGATCCAGAACCTCATAGTAGACCTTTAAAAAAAAAAAAGCCTCAATCAGATCCACAGAAATGCAACTTGGTCAAGAAAGCAAAGGAAAAGAATTAGCACCCCAGTACAAGAAGCTGTTGATGTATGTCTTGTTGCTGTAGATATATTTTTGTTTTCTGAAATTTTCCTATAAATGGAAACTAAAACTATTGTGTTTTAGTTTGTGATGTTTACAATTTTAGAACTTTAATTTAGACCTGTGATTCATTTGGATTAAATTTTTGTTAATGTTATAAGGAAGGGATCCAAATTTATTCTTTCTCGTGAATATAATTAGTTGTCCCTCCTTAAGAATTTACTGGTAAAAGGTTATCTTTTCTCTCTGAATTGTACTAACATCTTTCCAAAAATCAATATGTTATATGTGTAAGACTCTGACTTTCATCTTACTGATTTCTAGTTGACTCTCATTTCATCACTACATGGCCTTGATTTTTGAAGCTTTGCAATAAATTTTATCATAATTAAATATAAATCCTTCAGATTTCAAAAATAATTTAGTTCCTTGGTCTTTTTATATCAAAATAAACATTTTAAGTATATAGTGTACTACACAGTCAGTAGTACAAAACAATGTATTATAAAAGCTTCAGTTTTATAGCAAAAGCATTGAAGCTGTAGCTTATTTGGGGTAATTTTCCGTCTTGTCAACTTTACGACTTAAACTTCATTAAGTCAGATATTACTACATTATATAGAAGTTTAGTTTCTTTTAATATTTGTGTATACATCTTGAATTTGCTTGGTTAAATTTATTTCAATTATTTTTGATGTTATTATAAATAAAATTTACATTATAATTTTCTTTCTTTTTTATTTTTTACTTTAATTTTTTTTACAACCTAGTCATTGCCCCCCACCACGTGCACCTTTCCACAGGTCCTCATCCCATTGCTCCTCCCCTGTATCCAAGAGCATGTCCCCTCCACTCCAGCAGGCCTCCCCCATCCCTGGGACCTCAAGTCTCTTGAGCGTTAAGCATATCTTCTCTCACTGAGACCAGAACTGGTAGTTTTCTACTGTATATGTTCCCGGGGCCTCAAGCAAACTTAGTGTAGGATGCCTGGTTGGTTGCTGAGTGACCGACAGATCACAGGGGTCCACATTAGTTGAGACTGCTGGTCTTCCTATGGGGTTACCCTCCTCCTCAACTTCTTTCAGCCTTTCCCTAATTCAACCACAGTGGTCCCTAACTTCAGTCCATTGGTTGGGTGTAAGTACATGTATACCTTTCAGTTACCTGTTTTGGGGGCCTTTCAGAGGAAAGCCAGGCTAGGCTCCTGTCTGCAAGCACATCATAACATCAGTAATCCTGACAGGCCTTGGAGCCTCTCCTTGAGATGGATCCCAAGTTGGGCCTCTCACTGTACATCCTTTCCTTCATTCTCTTCTTCATTTTTATCCCTGCAGTTTTTTCAGACAAGAACTATTCTGGGTCATAGTTTTGGACTGTGGGATAACAACCCCATCCCTCCACTTGATGCCTTGTACTGGAGGTGGACTCTATGAGTTCCCTTTCCCCACTGTTGGACATTTCATCCAAGGTCCCTCCCTTTGAGTCCTGAGAGTTTCTCACCTCCTAAGGGTCTCCCGACCTCCCACCCCTGTGGTTGTCTATTTCTAATCATTCTGCAGGCCCTCAGCACTTCTCTCCTCTCCCCCCCCATACTTGACCATGTTCCCCTTTTGCCCCTCCCTTTTCTTTTTGAATTGTTCTGATATTGATACTCATAGAAATTGTACTGATACTGTATAGAAATATAATTTTGATGAGCAAGTGACATTGGGTCACGTGGCATTGAGAAGTTATTGCTACTTTTTTAAAATTATATTTGTAGACTCCTTTAAAAATTCCTAAAAAGAACATTATATCATATGAGAATACAGACAGTTTTATATTTTCAATTTAAAGAAGCTTTGCCAGTTCCCTACATAATTGTACAAATAAGACTCCCTTGTGAGATGGAGAATAAAGGGAAGTGCATCCATGCTCAAGTACCTCCTGAATTTAAGAGGAAAACATTCCATATTTTACATTAATAATAATGTTGGGTGTGAGTCTTTCTAGCTACCCATTAGTAAATTGAGCAAGAAATACTGTTACTATCTTAGTGAATGTTTTGTTATGAAACAAATGTGGCAAGATTTTGCCACTTCAATCTGTGAGAAATATCATGGTTTTTAATTCTTGAATTAGCAAGTTTATATGCTGGTATTTTAGAGGTTAAAAAGAGGGAATTCTTCAACAATTACCAAGATTAGATTTCAGAAAATAACCTCTATTTCTTAAAGACCAAAATAATTCTAGGAGAGTTATGATTACCAATCGCTTTTTTAGTAAAAATTAATATTGAATCACTTCTGTATTCTACATATACACTACCTTATCTTGAATGAATGGATGAATAAATAAATGACTATCAAGAAATGAAAAGTAGTCAAAATAGTTTTGAATGAGAAGCAATTTGTAAAGTTAAAAATCTTTGACAGTATACTATAGTCAAGAATTCAAGGCACTACAATGGTTACAAGTATTACCTATCAAGTATGTTCTAGGCACAACTTTAAATGAACTATTTTATTTAATTCTCAAGAAAACTGTGGCAGCATGATAGCAGAGCAGTAGCTGAGAGTTCTGCATTCAAATCCACAGGTAGTAGTGTTGGGTGCCGACTCCTAGCAGGAAGCAGCTATCATCTTTGTAGCCATCTCAGGCCATATACCCTGACAAGAGACTTGTTTTCAACAGCCTACAACAGCTGAGCGCAGTCTGATGAACATCTTGTTTTCCTCCCATATCTTGTTTTGTTGTTTAATGCCCCCAGCTGCAAAGTGCACGTGGTAAAGTGTTTTCAGCTGCATCCCCCTGCTTGTGCTTATATATACCCATGATTTTCTTTCAATAATCGATACTTGAACAGACTCTGTTTTGTCTTCATTCTTCATGTCTCTTACCCCTTCATCCCCACTCTCTCTCTTGCTAAACCCTGTTGACTGACCCAAACAGGGTGGGACATAGTGGCCCCCAAACATGGCGCAGAACGGGTCATTACATAGTAGGAAGAGAGCAACCATGCTTGGCTTAGACTTTTGAAACCTCAAGACCTAGTGACACACTTTTTCCAACAAGACCACACCTACCAACATGGCCACACCTCCTAATCCTCTCATGTAGTGCCACACTTATGACTAAGCATTCAAATATATGAGTTCACATTGTGGGGATGGGCATTCTTACTCAAACAATCATAATGCCTAAAACAAGCAAGGCAGCCTACTTCACATCCGTTGTACCAGTATTCATAATAGCAAAGAAATGAAACCAGCCTAGATACTATCAACAGAGGAATGGATAAAAAATTGTGGCATGAATACACAATGGACTTTTAATAAATTGTGAAGAGGAAATAAATTATGTATTTGCTGGAGGTTAGAGATTATCATGCTAAGTGACATATGAACAAATTATATCATATACATATAAGAAATCAAGAAACAAACTCATTGTTCTAAAAAATTAATATGTAGCTTTCTTTATGCTATGACAGAACACTGACTAAATTTAACTTGGGGAGTCAAGGGCCAATTTTTCCTTTAAGTAAAGTAAACAGTCCATCATTGCCATGGTAAAAGCTAAGACAATGAGTATCTGGCTTGTGAAGTTTCAGAGGGATGTTTGGAGACTCTATTAGTACCAGTAGTTATTTGAATTAAGGTTCTTTAGTTCTGGTTAGTTGGGGGCTGAAGATCAGAGTTGATGAACAAGATACCAAAACTACTAAAGTGAAAACAATCTTTGATGGGATACTTGATGTTAGTCAGCAAGAGCTGAGAAGTTGGAGGTGAATAAAAGGTGAAAGCATTTCCTGAGATTCACCACATGTAAGCTGTGTTCTAGACATTACCAAGGCTATAGCTAAAAGAACCACCCAGACAGCGCTGGGTTTGAAAGTATAAAGGGATCATGGAGAGAAGCTGAGGTTTGGCGCTGTGTGGCAGGGTTTTATTCCCTGAAAAAAAGTTCAGAAGAGGCTACTAGTGAAAAGCACAGCCAAGTTTCAACAGAA
This sequence comes from Grammomys surdaster, assembly GCF_004785775.1. Lineage (NCBI taxonomy): Eukaryota > Metazoa > Chordata > Mammalia > Rodentia > Muridae > Grammomys > Grammomys surdaster. The sequence goes on from NW_021604651.1 coordinate 2,889,745, forward strand.
GACACCAGCATTTTGAAGATGTTAGTATCATGGGATGACCACCAAGAACAGCAGCAGCAGAAGAGTGAAGCCATCTTAAGCTTTGAAGACAAGCTGTGTGATATGCAGAGGGAAGGATTGAAGAAATGATTCAAACCCTTTGGAGGAGCCCAAGAGATCATGAGTAGATCCTAAACATTAAACATTACATTATTTACAACATTGGATGTTTGGTTTGGTTTTGATTTGATTGTGACTGTACCTTATTTCTTTCCTTTTGAAGTAAGAAAGTATTTAATTTAGTTTTGATTTTTAGAGGAGCCCGCAGTTAAGAGATTTTGAACATTTATAACAGCTTTTGGATTTTTAAACAGGCTTGATATTTTAAAGGAACTGAATATGTAATGTGTTTGATTTGCAGACTGTGGAAGTTTAAAAGGTTTTATGTTATTAATTTATGATCTTCAACACAAATGAGAGAGAAAAGATAGTGGGTTAATGGTGATATGTTAGTGGGTCATGTTGACAAGAAACCACTGTGATGGATAGTTTTATGCAAACTTGACACAAGATAAAGATATCCAAGAAGAAGAAACTTAAATTGAGAAAAAGCCCACACATGACCAGACTATAAGCAAGCACCTTGTAGGGCATTTTTAAAATTAGTGATTGATGAGGGAGGGTCCCACCTATTGTTCATGGTACCATCCCTGGGCTGTTGGGCCTCAGATCTATGAAAAAAAAAAAAAACAGTAGTAGAGAATGCCAGAGGAAGCAAGTCAGTAAACAACACTTTTCCATGGCCTCTGCATCAGCTTTCATTCCCAGATTCCTACTCTGCTTGAGTTTCTATCCTGACTTCCTTTGATGCTGAACAGTGATGTGGAAGTGTAAAGGGAATGAACCCTTTCCTCTACAAGTTGCCTTGGTCATGGTGTTTCATCGGGCAAATAATAATTCTAACTTTAACTAAGAAAATCATTTGTTGTGCTTGGGAAGGTTATAGAACCATTAGGAGATAGAGCATAACTGGAGGATGTGGCTCACTGGGCAAAGCCTTGAACATTATAGTCTAGACCCACTCTTTGGTCAGGCTCTGTATCATGAAGGTGAGTGCAATGTGACAAACCACTGTTTTGCTCTGGTCACCATGTCTTCCCTTCTTCCATCATGGACTCTATCCCACAGGATGTGTAAGTCATAAAAAAAAAAAAACTTTCCCCACTTAAGTTGCTTTAGTCAAGGTATACTCTAAGACAGACCTGATTTAGGAAATTACCCTACATTACCAATGATAATTACCCTACATTATATTTGAGCATAAGTAAATATAAAACCTACAAACCATAAATTAAAATTTATCTGCACTTCTTTTGTAGTAGAATCATAGACATTGTGATTTAAGTTTTTATAAAAATATGGTGTATAACTGACATTACATAAAATTAATAATGTCAGATAAGAATGCAGTAATTATAAACATTCCTATATCTAAAATAACTAGGCACTATGTATGAGTCACAGTTGTGCTGAACCAGACAGCTTCAAATTTGAATTACATTTTGTATTAAGGGATAAATTTTCATGAACATTTAAGCTTCCTTACAGAATGATATTGTCTAAGAAATAAAGGACAGTAGATACTGCCTCATACTTCTCACCAGAGAAGGAGAAAATTAAATATTTCAAGATATGCCCAAATTTAAACAATATTTATCCACAAGTCCATCCCTAGAGAATATATTAGAAGAAAAAGTCCAACTTTAGGAGATTAACTACACCCAAGAAAGCTTAGGAATTAAATAATTACATATTAGCAAAAACAAGGGACATATACACAAACACATATACACACAAACACCACCAACCATCAAAATAACAGGAAGTAACAATCATTGGTCATTAGTATCTCACAACATCAGTGGACTCAATTCCCCAATAAAAAGACACACACTAACAGAATGGATGCAAAGTAGTATCCATAATTCTGATGCATACAAGAAACACACTAGAGTAAAAAAGGTAAACATTACCTCAGAGTAAAGGGCTGAGAAAAACTTTTCCAAGCAAACAAACCCATTAGCAAGCAGATGTAACCATTCTAGTATCTAATAAAATAGACTTTCAAACAAAATTAATAAAAAAGAGACAGAAAAAGACACCTAATACTCAATCAAAATACAAATATACCAAGATAATATCTCAATCCTATAAAAGAAACATTGATACAGCTTAAATTGCACATCAATCAACACACACTAACACTGGGAGATTTCAACACCCAACTCTCACCAATTGAAAGATCATCCAGGCAAAAACTAAACAGACATTATAAATCAAATGGACCTAAAAAACATCTATAGAATATTTTACCCAAACACAAAAGAATATAACTTCTCAGAATCTCATTGATCCTTCTCCAAAACTAACCATATAGAGTCAGTATTAACACCTCAAACTATTTCAAAAAATAGAAACAAAAGGAATACTACCTAACTCATTCTATTCAATACAATCTTCATCAAAATTTTAGCACATGTTTTATAAACATGTGAGGAACAATTCTCAACTTTATATGGGAAATACAAAAAACTCTGGATAGCCAAACAATCCTGAACAATAAAAGGACTTCAGGTGGAATCACTATCCTTAACCTTGAGTTGTATTACAGAGCAAAAATCTACTACAGTGATAAAATCTGCATGGTATTGGCACAGAAACAGGCAGGTTGATCAATGGAACTGAATGAAGTCCCAGAAATAAACTCACACACCCATAGAAACTTGATTTTTGATAAATAAGCCAAAACCATACTATGGAAAAAAAGAAAGCATCTTTAACAAACGGTGCTGGAGTAACTGAATATCTACATATGGAAGAATGGGGATATATCCATATTCCCCTGCACAAAAGTTAAGTCCTAGTGGATTAAGGCCCTTAACATAATACCTGATACACTAAATCTAAGAGAAGAGAAAATGAGAAATACCCTTGACCATATGGTACCAAATACAATATCCTGAATAGAATATCAATGGCTCAGACTCTAAGATTAAAAATTCTTAAGTAGGACCTCAAGAAACTGCAAAGCTTCTGTAAGGCAAAGGACACTGTCAAAAGGGCAAAATAGCAGCTTATAGATTAGTAAAGTATCTTCACCAACTCTACATCTGACAGAGGGCTAATATCAAAAATTTATGAAGAACTCAAGAAGTTAGACATCAACAACCTACATAACCAAATTTAAAAATAGGGTGCAGAATTCTCAACAAAGAATCTTGAATGACTGAGAAGCACTTCAAGAGGAAAGGCCTTTGGTCCTGTGAAGGTTCAGTGCCCAAGTGTAGGGTAATGCCAGGGTGGGGAGGCAGGAGTGGGTAGGTGAGTGAGGGAATACCCTCATAGAAGCAGGAGGAGGGGGAATAAGATAGGGGATTCCCAGGGTGGAAAGTGGGAAAGGGGATTGAAATGTAAATAAAGAAAATATCCAATAAAGAAAATAAAAGAACTATAAACCATGATAGAATTTTCAAATCATATAAATTTTAGTTACAAATTTTACAATAATTCATAACACTGCCTTCAGCATTGCAAATTCTTCACAAGCAATTTATACAAAGTGGAGCAAGAACATCTGAATTCTCCCATAGGTTCTTCTAAAGTTATTTCTCTTTATGACTCACAAAATTGCTTTAAATGCTTCTGCAAACATATGAGAACTATTTAATATAACACAGTTAATAAAATTCTCATTTTAATATTTTTTTTTAAAAAAGAGATGTTCGAAGTCCTTAGTCATCAGGGAAATGTAAATCAAAACAATTCCAAGGTTCTATCTTACACTCATCAGAATGGCTAGGTTGAAAAACTCAAGAGATAACACATGCTGGTGAGGATGGGGAGCATGAGGAACACGCCTCCATCCCTGATGGGAGTACAAACTTGTACAACCACTTTGGAAATCAATTTTGCAGTTTCTCTGAAAACTGGGAATAATTCTACCTCAACACACAACTATACCACTCCTGGATATATACCCAAAAGATGCTCTACCATCCCACAAAGACATTTTCTGTTTTTGATCTGAGTTTGATCCTCTAACATTCTCTTAGAGGAAGGAAAGAAATGACTACTTCAAATTCTCCTCTGACATTCACATCTGTCTCATGGCATATGTACTCCTGTAAGTGGAGAGGTGGAGAGAGAGAGAGAGAGAGAGAGAGAGAGAGAGAGAGAGAGAGAGAGAGAGAGAGAGAGAGAGAGAGAGATCTTGATATGTGTGGTCATAAGAATGTTGTACTCTTACTCAAGCCTTATCCTAGCTAAAAAGGCTCATCACAGATGAGGAAATGAAAGTTCCAGTCATCTTATAGTAAGAAAAATACATTGACAAAAATTTCTTTGCTTATACAGAATGAAAAGAGGCAGCTTCCCTTATTTTTCCTCTTGGAAGGACTCCAAGTTCATACTTGAAGGTATTAAAAGAAAAGTAGATTTCTTTTGGACTCTGAAAAACCTAGTCTTTTTAGCTATAGTCTATTTGTCTATTATCTATCTATCTATCTATCTATTTATCTATCTACCTACTTATCTATTTATCTATCTACATTGAGTCAGGGTATTAAATATCCCAGACTATCCGCAAACTCACTATGTAGCTGATGATCACCTTAAACACCTTCTTTTCCTGCAGGGTTTGTGCATTCTAAGGTAAGTATTGTAACCTTAGATTTTTTCAAAATCTACTTTACTTAAGGTACTAAAATGTTTTATCCTCCCTTCAAGTCCACAGAATCTAAGAGGTAGGATATAAAGATGGTTAATAATAAGAAAGGGGGGTTGTGGACCTATTTAGAAGTAGTTCCTTGGGGCTTTTCATTATCAAGATACCAACAGTCTAGTTCAATATCAAACACCAAACAGGAATCAGTAAAGCAGCTTGATCTAACAGAAACAGCAAAGTCCCTAGAAGCAGCCAGAAGAAGCCAGAATACTAAGAATTCTCTGGCAGATTTCTCTCTATGGCATGAAGACCAATGAGGACCAGTAAAGACCAGCAAAACCAGTGAAGAAGTGTTGCAAGGTATAGCAATGCAAAAATGTCCTTTCACTGACTGTGGGGTTTTATTCATATTCTTTCTAAACGTCACATGCCTCTCAAGTGTCTGTTTTCAGCAAAACATCACATGGAATCCCATAAGAGAGCTTCCTGAAAAACATCACGTGACACAACTGAGTTGGTAAAGAAGCCAGAAATTTCCACTTCAAAGCACTCTATCAACAAAGCTACATATAGCTTCTGATCACCAGCATACACACCCCTAGTTTTATTCCTAGTTGTATGCTTCAAAATTTCTCCAAGATTGCAAGTCTTATAGCATTTTCAAGTGGAAGGCCACAGACTTAGAGATATCCTACTACCTATCTTGAGATTTAATTGCTTAAGCTGACACTATTTTTTCCTGCTTTGCAGAATGGACTCTGGGAGATGTTGTCTGGTGCCTTAGTTTCTATGAACTATCAAAGTGCATGTACATGTTGCATTTGCCAGTTAACAAATGTTGTGTTTGTATCAACATGAGTTGGTTTCCATTTGTTGGGTAGCATTTTGACTTGAACATATACTTCCCAACTTTCTGCCAAGTCTCCTTCAACTCCTAGTCTGGAAGTAATCTGACCTTCCCAATGCACCAAGCATTATATATTATTTTGAACTCTGTTGTCAAGAATTTTTTATAGCCATATTTCTTAGAGATATATGCCTTAAACTCTGAAGGTAACAATGTATAAAATGTTGTATTTAAAATTATTATTCCTTTTAACATATTATACATTGACTTAAAATTCAGTAATTATATTTTACACATTTTAAACAAAACCTGTGAAAAAACAAATGCTCAAAATCAAATATGGGAAAATTAACCATTTTATAAAAGAAAAACAGGTATTTTTTTTGTCCTATGCCAATTACCTATTTTATTTCCTTAAGGTTTAGCATTATTAAGTGTTATCTGTTAGTCTATGCATTTATATCAAAATAAATTTGCATATAGCAAAAATCAACAACATACACAAAATAGTTTCTTTTTAGAAAATTATATGTGGAAAAAAAAACCTAAGTTAAGAAAGAAAGGAAAAAAGTTGCAAGCAGCAAATATTTGGTATTTTGTATGCTTTTCTTCCTGAATACTGAGGCAAAGGAATTTGTATTTGAACACAGTACACTGAAATAAAAAAATGATATAGCTGTTCCCACCCTTCTTCCTAAAATACGGCAATCTATAAAGAAACAGCTTGAAGTAGTTTACAGATAACCCTGCATACTCTATGAAAACAAAACATTTCATCCAAGTCTGAAATGTTGTCATTTTCAGAAAATACCTGCTGAAGGTGAAAAGACTGTGGGCTTTGAAGTCAGAGAATAATTGCATCAGGATTAAGTTTCCTTTGTTTTCTGAACTCACACAACTTGATAGCATTTAAAAGAATGAAAATAATGCTATTACTTCCATATAATTGTTAGGAAGACTGAGAAAGAAAATAAAGACAGCACCCTAGCTCCTAATACAAGAAATGAAATTAAAAGCAGCTGATGCTATTATTAATATCAATATTATTATCACAAAGCCATCTTTATTAGTCCGTCCAGAGTGATCCACATCTTCAGAGAGTTATTGAATTCTATTTATTTGTTTGACTATTTATTTATTTTAAGTTTACTTATTGAATTTAAAGGAAAACAGGAGAATGAACCTCTCTCTCCTTTGAATTCATGCATAAGCTCTTGATGACTGTCACACATACGATTTTCATGTTCTCTAGTAGAATGTAAATGATTTGAGGAAATTACACTAGTCTCATTTACCCTGACTTCCTCTATAGTATCTACCATACCTTACACATAATAACTGCTTATATGTGTTAAGGCTTGCAGGGATAATTTGTACTCTCATGATCATAGTGCATTCTTAAGAAGTGCTACATTTAGAGCTGAAAAACTTTATGAGGAGCATCAACATGCTAGCTCTTATTCTGAACTAGCATGAATGTTCTTATTCTGAACATCCCTGAATTTCTCTGTGGCTTGGGTTCTTCAAATGAAAATGCTACATGGAATTATTTCCAATCTAACTTGAAGCTCTAAAACAAGAAAAGGAAGAAAGGGGTTGAAGCTAGCTTTATGTGTCATGTGTTTGTTGCATAAGCATGGCGGTCTGAGTGTACATCCACAGCAGCACTCAGGTAAAAAGCCTAGCCCAGTGGTTTCCTACTATGATCTCTGTTGGGAGCCAAGTCCTAGCAGAAAGCGGCTATCATCTTTACAGCCATTTTTGACCATATACCCTGACAAGAGACTTGTTTTCAACAGCCCTCAACAGCTGAGCACACTCTGATAAACGTCTTGTTTTTCTCATATATCTTACTTTGTTGTTTCGTGCCCACAGCTGCAAGGCGCACATGGTAAAGTGTCTTCCGCTGCGTTCCCCTGCTTATGCTTATATATACCCAGGATTTCCTTTCAATAAAGGAGACTTGAACAGACTCTCTGTCTGGTCTCCATTCTTCGTGTCTCTTTGCCCTCCATCCCCACTCTCTCCCTTGCAGATCCTGTTGACTGACCCGCATACTGGGCCACCTGGTGCCCAAAGGTGGGGCAGTGCAGGTCAGGACAGATCTCAGTGCTAGTGAGTGGAGAGAGGAGGATTTCACCATCTCACTGGTTAGCCAGCCTAGCCAAAATATGTGATCCCAAACAGTGAGAGACCCTGTTCCAATAACAAAATAATGTTGACAGCCATCCAAGCAAAAAACTAACATTGACTTTGCACAAATACACACACTCAAATCACACACATCCCCCAAATGGAGTTATAAAGGAAAGAAGGGATAGAGGTGGAGAGAGGGCTACTTCTATAAGGCTTCTAAATTGCAGGAAAGCATACTTATCATTTAGAGGCTATGAGATGGAGTTTGGGAATGTAGAAGTTGAACTGTTAGTGTTCTACTATGGATAGACTTTGGTGACATGAATAGAACTTGAAGAAAGAATAATCCATTAATGATCCATGCCGATCCTTGGTCCCCTCCTATAAATTAACCCGTATTGTGTTATCACATCTGATTCCTGCTGTAGCCTGTAGGAACCACAAAATTTCCCTTTGGCTGCTAAGCCTGACTGTGTTCACAGCCTCTACACTTCGTAATTCTGAAGGAGAAAAGCCAACTGTGTCTATTAATGTACTTATCAGTCACTGTGTATTTCACTGATTTGGAAATGTTATCAGACATAAGTATATTTATTAGTATATTGTCAGAATCTCAGAATTTCTGATAGCATACAGGAACCATGGGGTCTGGGAAATACTTATATATCAGGTACAAATTTAAATTATAAACAATACAGGAAAAGAGAGTCAACAATAACAAACATAGCACATATTTAATACAAAGTTAATTTTTAAGCTAAAATTAATTTAAAAGTTATTTTAATTTTTCAGTATAGTCTGAATCACTTAAAAGTAAAAAGTTACTCAGGCGCCTAATTCTTGGTATTTCAGCATATAAGTCCCAAACTAACAAATTAAGCTCATCTAAGGAAAAAGAAGATATGAGTGAGCAAATCCATGAAAATACAAGGTCACAACATGAGTGAGAAGGAAATTTTGAGCACTTTAGGAGCAAACCTATAAGATAACCTCTTTAGAACAATTTAAAATTTCAAAATGAAATGGCTTTCATGTTACCTATTACAAAGTTGATTATGTATCTCATAGTAGAAAAACAACATTCTAGTTTAACTATCGTGTCTGTATAACAGCTTTCTTGGTATGGAGTTATACAATAGCACAAATTCCAATTTTTTCTTGAGCCTATATTATTTCCTTGACCAAATTTTTGCTTCAATACTCACCTAAAAATAAATATTAAAACCATTCCATAATCTAGTTGCAGACAATGCAACATACATAAAAAACAAAGCCTTAGATTTCTAACCCTTCAGGAGGCCACAAGAATAGTTCGTTATCACACACACACACACACACACACACACACACACATGCAAACACACATACACACACATTTACATAGAAAGTACCACACTGTTTCAATTAATGGAACATGGATAAGTGATATTACTAAAATGAAACAGAGGTCTAATTAAAAAAATTCTAAAAATTATGGAACAGTATGTGCAATTTAGTTATCAAAATTTTTAATGAAATCATAAAGTTTAATTTGTTTGTTTTGTGGGATGTTTATAAATGCATTTTAATATTCAATTGTGTATCAATTGTATATACACAAATTGAAAATTTTATGTTAAATAATAATTGGTCAATATTAAAGAAATAATTTGTTGGTAATAAAAATTTTACTTTCCTCTCAGGGTAATGTTTTTATCCTTAAGTAAAGATTGCTTTGTTAAAGATCTGAAGTGATTTAAAACCATTGTATGACCACCTGTATGATCTGAAGGAAGAAACTCAGATTCTGCACAATATTTCCCTGTTTCATCTCTTCCCTGCCTGTAACTTCATCTTGTTTAGTTTAAATATATTTCCTTGCCTAGATCTCTAGGTAGCATCCTCTTAACTCATATTTGCATGATATATAATGCTCTTTCTGTTTTATTGTTAATTCATTGAAAAGTTTCCTTTGAGATGGGTTGCCAACTATTACACTTCATATTGCATTAGCCTAAACTCAGTGCTATGTAAGCTTCTCTTGCTGTACCCTAGTACCAAGTGTACTCACATTCATTACACCTGCCAGCATATATTTGGAATTGATGTGTTGATTTGCCAAATAACATCACTTATCTAAATGACTCATTTCCAAGACATATATTTTCTACTGTCCAGCTTACTCTAAATACATCATTCACAATTAATAAATGTGGGATGACCAAGCACATGCACACTAAACAGTTACATTAAAACACATAAAATATATTTTGAAATACCAAAATATTTTGATAACATGACTACTAATCTACTTTTAATAATACTTTATGGAAAAATAGAAAACTGACATTATCACTATAAGAATTGTTACAGACATATTTATCTAGTTTTAAAATGTGGTGATTGTGAATTGTGGACATCTAGAATCATATGGAGATACATTCACTCTTTATAGACTGTATATTTTAAAGCAACAAAGGATTTTAAAATGAATTTTCTCATAGTTCTGGAGGCTATAGTTCCAAAACTAAAGCTCTTTCACAGTGATGATCTGCTTAAAATCTTCAGTCAAAAATCTGTTTTTTGTCTTCATCTTAGCCTCAATTGCTGCACGAAATCCTTTATGATTTCACAGGGACCAGAGCTCAATCATAGACATATGGAGTTTTCT
>NW_021604651.1:2900089-2914569 GCF_004785775.1 Grammomys surdaster
TAGGAGACACAATCTCATAGCATAATCCCCAATCTTCTGGCTCTTACAAACTTCCCACCTCTTCTTATTCAGTGTTTCCTGAGCCTTAAACACGTTTGTCAATTCCTTTATCATAGAGCATCTTTGAACCTTATTTTAGACTAAAGTTCATTTTGAATACATAGGAGAATAGAATATCTAAGCATTCCAGAATACTTCAGAATAAACAGAAGGTATTTCCATCTATTATTTAAATGTATAAAATATGCTACTTGTTCAGAAATGTTTATTATACACTTCATGTTTGAAAAATGTTGCATTAGACACTAAGATTTTACTTGTAAAAGAGAGACATGTCTTCTGTGCCAATGTATGCATATGCTTTTTTTTTTTTAAGATTTCTTTTTCTTCCATGTATTTTTTATGTTCTTTGTGTTAAGAAGTGGATGATGCTGTGGGTGATACCCTGGCAATTTAATCAACTACTTTCAAGGAAATATTTCTAAATAATCAAATGAAATGTAAAAGCTAACAATCTGTCAATGTATGATTTAGAGAAAAAAACCCTCTCGCTATGCAACCCTATTGCCTCCCCACACATACAATTTCTACTAATTGGGGATAAGGAAAAATCAGAGGTGGTGGAGATGACAGGGTGTTTGGAAAGATGTAAGAGGAAAGAAAATCCTGAAGCTGTCCATATATGATCACTAAGTGGTAAAATTGAACTCATAAAGTACGCCAAGAAGGAAAATGTAGCTTTTGAAGAATGAAAACAAGAACCAAGTCAAAACATCAAAGAAGTGATACAAGAAGAGAGAATTAACAACCACAGTTAATATTTCTGAATAGAAATGCGTGATGATAACTAACAGACATCCTAAAGTTTATTGATAGCAGCACAAAAAAAAGCATTTACTAGTAACTATGATTTATACCTTTTTAAAATTAATGACAGGTCATGCCAGACTGCCTTATTTTAACTCGTGTCTCATGGTCAGAGTTTATATATTTCCCAAATGAGAACTTAATAATAGAATGCCACTTGAGATTTCAACTAAAAATTATTTTTGTGTTTTCCAATAGAATGAACGACTCAACATATGACTTAATCACTGCCTCTTTGGCAGCTACATCACATCATTGACATCTTTAAGACAAGGCTATTCCCTTAGAAAAAGACTAGAAAAACCCTATAGGAACTGGAGTTTCAGAGAATAGAAATTATAAAGTATACACACTTAAATAATTATTGCATCAGTTCAAAATATCATGATATATGTCATTACTGACAGTAAAAGTTCCATTTTACCTGTATAGCAATAATGTTTAGCAGGACATTGCTTTTATAAAGTACATTGGCAATAAACCAACATACCTAAATTGTGTGACTTTCTCCTCCAGTGGTGATATGAAATTAGTAATTAAGAACAGAATCCTTCAGGTTCCTGTCTTCGACCAGAGATGATCTTGTGCCACAGTGCTTCACACCTAAACACTACCAGGAGAGAGCTGGTCTCCCAGGAGTATTGGCACACCTGTGAGCACAAGTGATATCAAAACTTCTGCTCAATTTCCTGGCCCAAAGCAAACAGCCCAGAGTCATCAGGACACAGGAACCAAGGAATAGCCGGAGACAGGATCCTTAGGTTTCCAACTGCACCCTGGAGCTGACCCTGGGCCACAGCTTTTCATACTAAAATTCATTTTGGAGAGAACTGGTCTCCCAAAAGTACTGACACACAGGAGGGACAAGCCACAGTCAGAGACAGCAAGCCCAGCTAATACCAGAGACAACCAGATGGTGAGAGGCAAGGGCAAGAATATTAGCAACAGAAACCAAAGCTACTTGGCATCATCAGAACCCAGTTCTCCCACCATATCAAGTCCTGGGTACCCCATCACACCAGAAAAGCAAGATTCAGATTCATGATGATGATAGACCATTTTTAAGAAGGACATAAGTCACTCCCTTAACGAAATATAGGAGAATACAGGTAAACAAACAGAAGACCTCAAAGAGGAAACACGAAAATCCTCTAAAGAATTACAGGAAAACACAGCCAAACAGGTGAAGGAATTAAACAAAAACCATCTAGGATCTAAAAGTGGAAAAACAAAAACAAAAACAAAAAAAACCCAACAACAACAGAAAAACAACAACAAAGGGAGACAATCCTAGAGGTAGAAAACCTAGGAAAGAGATCAGTAGTCATAGATGCAAGCATCACCAACAGAATACATGAGAAAAAAGAGACTCTCAGGTGCAAAAATTACATTTAAAAAATTGACACAATAGTCAAAGAAAATGCAGAATGCAAAAAGCTCCTAACCTAAATCATCTAGGAAATCCAGAACACAATGAGAAGACCAACCCTAAAGATAATAGGTATAGAAGAGAGCAAAGAGTCCCAATTTAAAGGGCCATTAAATATCTTCAACAAAATTATAGTAGAAAACTTCACTAACATAAAGAAAGAGATGCTCATAAACATACACGAAGCCTATAGAACTCCAAATAAATTGTACCAGAAAAGAAATTCCTCCTGTAACATAATAGCCAAAACACCAAATGCACAAAACAAAGAAAGAATATTAAAAGCAGTAAGGGGAAAAGGTCTAGTAACATATAGAGGCAGACCTATAAGGATTACACTAGATTTCTCACCAGAAACTGTGAAAGCTAGAAGAGCCTGGACTGATATCATACAGACCTTAAGAGAACACAAATGCCAGCCCAGGCTAGTATACCCAGCAAAACTCACAATTACCATAGATGGAGAAACCAAAATATTCTTTGATAAAACCAAATTTACACAGTATCTTTCCACAAATCCAACCCTACAAAGGACAACAGATGAAAAACGCCAGCACAAGAAGGGAAACCACACCCTAGAAAAAGCAAGAGAGTAGTATTCTTTCAATAAGCCCAAAAGAAGATAGCCACACAGACATAAAAATAGCAACAAAAACAACAGGAAACAACAATTACTATTCATTAATATCTCCTAACATCAATAGACTCAATTCCCCAGTTAAATTACATAGACTGACAGACTGGATACATAAAAAGGCCTGAGCATTTTGCTTCATACAGGATATGCACATCAGTGACAAAAGACTGACACTACCTCAGAGTAAATGACTGGAAAATTTTTTCCAAGCGAATGGTCTCAAGAAACTAGCTGGAGTAGTGTCATTACAATGACAGCATTGTAATATTAAATAAAATCAACTTTCAACCAAAAGTTATTTAAAAAGATAAGGAAGGACGCTTCATATTCATCAAAGGAAACAGAAACTAAACAGAGACACAGTGAAACTAACAGAAGTTATGGACTAAATGGATTTAACATATATCTATAGAACAGTTCATCCTAAAAAAAAAAAAGTATATACCTTCTTCTCAGCACCTCATAGTACCTTCTCCAAAACTGACCATATAATCAGTCACAAAACCATCCTCAACTGATACAAGTTGATTGAAATAATCTCATGCATCTATCAGATCACCACGCACTAAGGCTGGTCTTTAATAACAACAAAAACAACAGAATGCCCACATACACATGGAAGCAAAACAACGCCCTATTCAATGATAACTTGGTCAAGGAGGAAATAAAGAAAGAAATTAAAAGACTTTTTAAAATTTAATGAAAATGAAGGCACAACATACCCAAACTTATGGAACACAATGACAGCAGTGCTAAGAGAAAAACTCATAGCTCTGAGTGCCTCCAAAAAGAAACTGGAAAGAGCATACACTAGCAGCCGAAGAACACACCTGAAAGCTCTAGAACAAAAAGAAGCAAATACACCCAAGAGGAGTAGACGGCAGAAAATAATCAAACTCAGGACTGAAATCAACCTAGTAGGAACAAAAAGAACTATACAAAGAAGCAACAAAACCAGGAGCTGGTTCTTTGAGGAAATCCTTCCTTCTTTCCTTCTTTCTTTCCTTCTTTCTTTCTTTCCTTCTTTCTTTATTCCTTCTTTTGTTTTTGTTTTGTTTTGTTTTTTATCAAATATAGTCTAACAGTAGTCAAACAGAGAAAGGAAACTTCAGTTGAGAAAATGTCTCCATCAGATTGTCTAGCAGGCAAAAGATTATTGAGTATTTTCTTGACTGATGATTTAGTACTGCAAGTGCCTTTCCTGAAAACCTGAAATAAGAAATCAGTCTGCACAAGGTCGTAATTCTATTCCTTCATGACATCTTCTTCAGTGCCTGCCTCCAAGTTCATGCTTGATTTCCTGTCCTGACTAACATTCATAATGTACTGTAAGATATAAGATGAAATAAACAATTTCTTCTCCAAAAAAAAGAAAAAGAAGAAGAAGAAGAAGAAGAAGAAAGAAAGAAAGAAAGAAAGAAAGAAAGAAAGAAAGAAAGAAAGAAAGAAAGAAAGAAAGAAGGAAAGAAAGAAACAAAGAAGGAAAGAAAGAAGGAAGGAAGGAAAGGAAGTAAGCAAGCATAATTTGGAAGTACTTAGTCCCTATGCCCTTAGGTTTCATCTAATATTAAAGACTTATGTGAATTCAAAATAAAAAGTATACCTATGCTGAAAAAAAAGAAAGTAGTAATTAAGTTATAATCACTTCACATTGCTAGTGTATGACAGTGATTGTTGAGTAAATTTACCAATTGCATTTATATTTACTAGACAATACTACAAGAATGATGTATTACTTTAGGAAAATGATACAGTAATACCTATAAGAAAATAAATGATATCTGAGGCTGGCCAAAATCCAAATTCTTGAGTGAGCAAAAGGAACATCATTTCCTTCAGTGCTGAATTTACTAGCTAACAAGTTCAAATAACATTGGAATTGATTTTCAGTTCTTTGTTCTAGTAAAACCATGACACTACTCTTCTTTTATTCATAGATCTGAAGAAATTCATGAATGGCAATCCAAGCTTCAATATCAAGCCACAAAATTCTGTCTTTCAAATTATGAATGGGTACAGGATCCTCTTCCTATTTATTTTAGAAATGATATGTGGGTTAATGAGATTTTGAAGTCAAATTAACTTCATATGAATTCTGAAAGCTGCTGGGTGGTGGTGGCGCACGCCGTTAATCCCAGCACTTGGGAGGCAGAGGAAGGTGGATTTCTGAGTTTGAGGCCAGCCTGGTCTACAGAGTGAGTTCCAGGATAGCCAGGGCTACACAGAGAAACCCTGTCTCGAAAAAACAAACAAACAAAATTAAAAAAAATAAAAATTCTGAAAGCTTTATAGAACTGCAACACTGCAATAGTTACAGAATTACAGACATGATATTCTAAGCCAAAATGCTTATGCATTCACTTAGCCATGCTACAAGCTATGCTGATTAATATGTTATAGTAATAGAACAGCAAAAAACCTACCAAGTACATATTTGAATACCTATAGGTCTTCTAGAGAGAATTATTGGAGAGCATAAAAGTATTATCAGTCATTTATGGTATGGTATGGCTAGTTCTCACATTGTATTTCTTTACTTCTTACTCATAGTGAGTTACCATATAAGCCAAGTAACTTGCCATCCAGATGGGATAGTTTTTAAAATTGTTTTATTATTTTACATGTATGAGTGTTTTGTCTGCATGTATGCCTGTGCACAATGTGTATACAGTGCTCATGTAAATAAGGAAAGAAAGTCAGATGCTCTAGAACCATATTTACAGATGATTGTGAACCAACATGTGGGTGCTGGCAATCAAACCCAAGTCTTCTGGAAGAGAAACCAGTACACTTAACAGTGGAGCCCTCTCTCCAGCCCCAGCTTTGTAACTTCTCATGCAGTCAAGTGTGGCTCGTCTTCTAAATTCCAATATAAGTTATAATATCTATATTATATTTTATATATTTATATGCTATAAAATTATAAATTTATATTTTATATTATACACAATACATTATATTAGAAGAAATATAAGTTAAAGACATGTTAAAAAAGAGCTAAGGGGTCCTTATGTGAAGGACCTGTTAGTTTATTTCCTGTTAGTTTATTTCTTCAGAGGCAGAGAGACAGAAAGAGATGCTGGAAATCAAGTAGACAATACAGCTCTAGAAAAACAATCTGTATTCCATGGAATATAGAACAAAAAGACAATAATTATCTATGTTCCTGAAACAAAAATGCCAACTATAAGTGAACTACATTTCATATGAAATAGAAATAAACTTCTACTATTTTGGTTTTTTATTTTGGCAATGAAATATCTCATATTATCTTATTCTTGTCTCTCTTTCCTTTTCTCTCTGCCCTCTCTTAGTGTGTGTGTGTGTATGTGTGTGTGTATGTACAAGTGTGGACTTGTACACACACACATATACACAAAATGTACACTGTCTGATTTATTATCACTTTATAAAAATAAATAAATATCTACAAGTATTTATAAATATACAAAATCATATTTCATATATAATAAATTTGACCTATAACTGAAAATATGAGCTTTTTCACTATAAAATATGAAGGAACAGTCTAAAGGGAATAGACTATTACTCTTGTTGACACAATCTACAGTGTCAATAACAACCCTTCAGAATATAAGTTCCAAATTGATTTCCCCAACAGTTCATGCCGTCTCCAGTGGTTTCCATTTCTTTTAGCACAAAGTTCAAGTGAAGCAGCCCCTTTGAAGGGAGCCTCCTCTTCTCTGTGACACCTAACCTGTATTCCAGCTTACAGTGACTCTGCCTCCATAGGGATTTTTGTCTCTTTTGGTGAGATGTCCTCAACTCCAGCTCTCGTGTTTCCTAATAACTCACTCACATTAATGTTTTTATCTCAATTGTTATTTATTTAGATAACCATGACATATTCATACCTATCTTCCCATTGTCCTGATTTTGTTGATTTTTTTCAAATTGTCTTTGGATTTCATAAACTAATTTATTATTTTGGAAACACTTAAGGAACTACAGAGCAGCAACCACTATCTACCTCTACTAAAACATATCAAGTATATTTTTACATTTTAAAATATGTGCCCTCAAGCTTAGAGGATATAAATAATAGGTTTTCAATGGTTAATTCTTTATGCCTTAAACAGTGTTTAGTAAGTGATGGATTATTAGAAGCATGCCCTTTCCTTTGTTCAATAGAGTGTTCAAGTACCCTTCTGTTAGAGTTCCTTGATTTCATTGACTCACCTCTTCCATTTTCTACCCTGATTTTAGATGATTGTATTGCAGAGGGAAGAGCATCTTGAATATTAAAATACAAATGCCTCCTTTCTCAACCATAACACAACACCCACTGTTCCACTACCTACACATAAAAATCCAGTCTCATAGCTCTATGTTTCTTCCTAGTTACCAAATATTTGTCTGACCCTTCTTAGTTCCCATAGCATCAACAGGACCCCATACTACTCCTTTAATTCACTCTCAGTGATATAAATAAATCTTCACTTCTTTTATCCCCATGTTGGATCTCACCAACTCCAAGAGTCATTCTAGGTGGATCCAAATAATTTTCTGTTCATACACCTTAATGCTGATAGCAAAGAAAAGTGAAGCTATGACAGATATAGAGATGACTTGGATAAGTGATGTGCTACATAATTAGATAATGTTTCATTAGCTATTCCATGTAATTAGACTAGTAAACAGCATGGAATTTGGTCTTGCAGTAAGAAATAATTCATCTTTTATTTTTGTTACTATACTAGCAACTGTCTACAGCTACAATTTTAGTTTTTATATTGTTTTTTTTATTTACATTCCAAATGTTCCCTTCCTTCCCAGACCCCCTCCAAGAATTGTTCACTCCATCCCCCTGACCTTTTGCACCTGAGAGGGTGCCCCTACACCCACCCCACCAACGCCCCTCATGCCCCCATCCACCCCAACCTCACAGCCTCCTTATCCCTTAGGGCATCAGGTCTCTACAGTTTTAAGCACATTCTCTCCAACTGAGGCCAGACAAGGAAGCCCTCTGCTAAATATGTGCCTGGGCCACAGACCATGTATGCTGTTTGGTTGGTAGCTTAGTCTCTGGGAGCTCCCAGGGGTCCAGGTTAGTCGATACTTTTGGTCCTCTTATGAGGTTCTATCTCCTTCAGTTTCTTCAATCCTTCCCTTAACTCTTCCATAGGAGTCCACAATGGCTGGCTGTAAGCAACTTTAAATGTCGTTTTGATCTTTGGCCAGTAGGGATGAAATATCATCTAATTATTCCTTAGACTTTAGGAATTATTTACAGGAATTATGAATGAGTTACTTCAGAATTTACTTGATAAAGTTTCTTTGTGAAGTATGTATTAGGAAATGATTGAATAGTTGTGTCTAACTATTCTAATGACAAGTGTTTAAAAATTTTTAAAGACGCTAAAAACTAAAAGTGAATCTGAATGAATAACCTACTCTTATTTCAAAGGCTATGGATGAGAAATTCACTGCTATACCCTTTTGGGAAAACAGATTACTGTCATTTCCCTTGCCTTCTAATTTCACTTTAGGGTTGTATGTTTTTCTTTTACACCCAACAGGTGTTTCTAATACAATAAGTATTATGAATAAATAAACATCTAATGCATCATTTCTGAGCACTAGGTAACAAAGAGAAGGTAATTGCTAAGATTAGATGGAAACATTTCTTTTCTTTAGTGGTATATTATTCTCTTTGATCATTGATAATTGACTTCCTTTTTCAATTAAAAATCTTAATATATATTTCTACTTTGATCCATTGTCTAGTTTTGAACAATAAATCACTAAAGTCTTGATTAGTAAGACTTTAGTCTTACTAATTAGTAAAGACATTAGGAAATCTTGTTTAAGACAGGCAGAAGATCATATCCCAAAGATACAGCATAAAATAAATAAATTGTATTAAAAATAAATACAATTCTCAATTTTAGGAATTTCAAAATTATAAATTAAATAAAGAGTATTTTAAATGTACAGTAGCAATTCTTTGCATAATAAATAGATATTAAATACAAACTGGGTCTCATAATATCTTTTCACATAGGTTTGCATTTTTAATCTTTTATGTCTGTTGGTGATTATTTTAAGTACATTATATGTTTCCTAGTTTATACCTGTAGTTTTAAGTGTGTTTACTTTTTTTTCTCCAGAGTGAGTTCCTGTACGTTTAAAACAATCCCTAGAAAATCTCAGAGAAGAAAACTCAATGAAAGAGGGATCAGAAAGATGTTAAAGGACAGAAAAAAAATCACCATGTGGATATCAGATTCCTTTAAGCATCTGAGAATAAAAGAGCTTTCTCATCCTAAATATTCTATAGTCAGCACTTCAGAGTTCACTTCTATAGCTGGGATGAATCCAGAAGTAACCCATTTATTATAGGACTTCTAAAACCTCAAGTACTTTAGAGCAAAAATGAATCTTATAATTCTTTTACTCCTATTAAATTTATTGATATTACTTTAAAACCTACGGAAACAACTCTTGAGAACAATTAAGTAAAATAGCCATGTTTATTTCACTACATCATTATTTGGGCTTAGAGACTACAAGTGTAAGAGCAAAATATATTTTCTTATAAGAAAATAACAACAACAAAATTTTTCCTGCAAAAAAATAAGATAGTCTCATTGAATTCTTCTTTTTAGAAAATAGAGGGAAGGATAAGTGTTGATTTTAAAGCATCTGTACTTTTTTTTGACATGTATACAGACTGTAATCAGATTAAAAAAATCTTACAAAATCCTGCCCCTGAAAACCTCTGAAAATGCAGAGAACTTGTTAGACATGTGTAATTATAGGCCAGATAAGCAAAAGACTTGGCAAGAGCAAACCCCACATATATATTTCTCATAATGAACTTATAAATGATTTGACTATAAGAATTTGGCCTAACTCAAACTCTACAAAATCACATAGAATGAAAAATATCTAGTGTTTGAAAAATAGTTAAAGCTGCTTCGTATTTAAAGGAAGAAAATAAACCAATCAATTTGCTTATTATCTCTGCTATGAAATATCCTCAGGTAAAATATAATTAATATGCATCCAAAACCAAAACTACAGATCACAGTAAGAGACACACATATGAAATATACAGGCTGGAGACTTAGCTTCACACAGATGCTCAGAATTCATACAAAAATTGGATTGGCATATAGGCCTGCCTGTAGTCCTAGATTATTGAAGCAGAAATTGAATCCTCTTAGTAAGCTGGTCACAGGGTAGGCAGAAATGTGAGCTGCAGGTTCAGTGAGAATCCCTACCTCATTATATAAGATGAAAAGGGTTCAAGGAAGACATTCCAGCTCAACCTCAGGCCTCCACACGCATGTGTGGTCACACATACCTGCACACTATGAAAAGACACATACACACATGTACATACAAATACACATATGGTGGACATAGTGGGTGGTAAATTTCAGCTTATAGTCCAGAGTGTGAGGAGATTGGATGATATAATCCCTTGCTAATTACACATTAAAAATCTAAACAAAGTGAAACAACAATGTAACCCAAAAAATAGCTAGCTTCCCCTAAGCTTAGGGCTATATCATGTCTCTAAATACACTGAAGAAAATCTTTTGATGAACGCATCAGTGAGAGCGGAGAAAAGAGCACAACTGAAATCTACTAAAGCAGCATGCTTGTCCTAAACAGATTTGCACTCAGAAGAAATGGAGCAAATAGAGACAGAGCTTCTTCAATTACCACAGAGACTTACTGATCCAGAAGAAAACACAAATATCACTTGGCTTGATTCTTTCCTGGAGAGAATGGAAAACCCAACGAACAAATAATAGAGCAAGGGAATTTACCAGAAATAATGCAGGATTTGCATAGTGGCAAAGGGATTAATTCTTAAGAAAAGAAGAAAAGAAAGGAAAAATAAAGCTTAAATGGTAGGAATATAACAACATTAAAATATGTGAAGCAAAAAAGTATAAAACTGTAACTAAATATGGATAAATCTATTAATAAATACAGAGACTTTAAAAACTTCTCTAAGGAGTGAGCAAGTACAGCATAAACTTTGTACACACAGAACAGAACTCAACAATATTATAGGCTATTTATTCCAACAAAAGCAGAATATAAATCCCTAGTCTCAAAACAGTCTCCAGGATGGGCCAGATGACATACCCTAACACACCTAAAAGAGAGATTTGCAATATTTATTCTCAGACTACACTAAAATTAAGTATAAACCAACACAAGAAAAAGATACCTCAATGAATTCTAAGGTATTTCAGAGATAAACAACATACATTTTAAGAAGCATATATCATAGGAATACCTTGATAGAAAATTTATAAATATTCTAAACTAAATTAAAATACTACTTTGAGAGCAGTTGCATAGCAAGTACCTGGAAGGTGATAGAAGTAGGTAGGTTATGTAATTATGTTTTTATTTACAATGTACCATACTACTGCTGCTACAAATATTAATACATAACTTATCAACAAAGATGATTAAGATTAATAGTATTGGGTGCACACACACACACACGAATAAGACTCTAAGACCCACCACATAAGCTTCTGTACTAATAAAATTTAAATAAAGGGTAAAGTAAATCCAAAGAAAATGGAAGAAAAATATCAAATCACAGTACAAATGATTGTAATTTGAAACAAAAAAATGAATAGAGACAGAATAGGTAAATTATATATTTGTTCTTTTAAAGGGGGAAATCCTTGGTAAGTCTCTAGAAAAAAAAGAGGAAGATTATGGAGCATATTAATTTCTTAAAGCCTATTTTTTAATTCTACTGACATTAGAAAGGCAATAGAAGAATTTTATGAGAAATTCTATACTCCTAAGACTGATAAACTAGATAAAATGGACCAACTCCTTAAAGACACAATATGCTAAAATTCACATTAGAAATAACAGCAACAAAAAAAGAAATAACAGCAACAGAAAGATAATGTAAGTTTACCCTATAGATATGTTAATAAAACTGAATAAAAATATTAACCTTTCAAAGTAGAAGATAACAAGCTTCAATAAGTTTAATACATACAGAGACAAAAAATATACTTCTGTAATTAGTCTAACAAACATTTATGGAAGAAAGCAATCCCTTAATATAGAGGCAGAGACAATCCTACACATAGGACCCCAAAAAGAAATAAAGATAAATTAGAGTTCATTAATATTTTAAAAGCTTAAGCACCCTAAATACTACTAAGAGAATCAAAAGACAAGTCATAGATGGAAGAAAATATTTGTAAATTGTAAAAAGAAATTTACATAAATTATACAAAGAACTCTTAAAACTCAACCATAGAAAGACATGTAGTCTTCTTTGAAAATAAGTCAAAACATTAATAGCCACTCTATCAAAGAAGATATACAGAGAAAATCAAATATAAATCAAGATTTACAATAAGTCATGGAAATAGAAGTGAATAACAGTTGAATGACCAAAATCCATAACAACAATTACATCAAGTACTGACAAGAATTTGGAAGAGTGAGGATGCTTGTTCATTGCTTCTGAAAACAAGAACTACTAGGCATTTGGAAGACAGTTTAGCAGTTCCTTACAAGGATAAGGAATTCTTACCACATTGTTCAGCAATTATTCTT
Source organism: Grammomys surdaster (assembly GCF_004785775.1). Classification (NCBI taxonomy): domain Eukaryota; kingdom Metazoa; phylum Chordata; class Mammalia; order Rodentia; family Muridae; genus Grammomys; species Grammomys surdaster. The sequence continues at coordinate 2,912,605 of NW_021604651.1, forward strand.
CTTGAGATTTAACCAAATGTGTTAGAAACATATGTATAGATAAAAATCTGTGCATAGTCCAGTAGCAATGGGATGTGGGAGACTGGTACCAAAAAATGAGCAGACTAACATCTCAACAACACCCATTTTATCCAGACAGCAAACAATTTATACTTTGAAGGTTAATAAGATTCATGTGAGTAAAAAATAAAACAACACGCATGTGGCAAAACCGTGTTTTTTCATAAAGCTATATAAACAAATAACAATAACCAGATGTACTGAATAATCTGAAGCAAACTCATTCCTATCTGCTACACCTGAATGGGGCACAATAACATATTTCAAAAATAATTTTGTGGTTTTTAAGGAACTGAGTTCATAAGACTTGTTTTCTTGAAGTTTTCTCAAAGGCACTCAATTCTCTTAACATAACTCAATCATTGGAATGTGTTCCAACATCGATGTCTGTTATAGCTTTATTGAAACTTATCAAACCATGGAAGCAACCAAAATATCCTTCCATAGGTATGTGGTTAACAGTCATAAAACCAGACAATAGAATATTGCCAACACTAAAACCAAATAAACCACCAAGCCATCAAAAGACAAAGAGGAACTTTAAAATTATATTTTATGATATCTTCATTTTTTTCCATTTACAACAATAAAAATTGATAAAAGAGAGCTTATAGCTCCAGTTCAATCTCATATAATAAATAATACAAATAATTAATAATTATTTGGCAGCATATAATAATAATTAATGCAGTATAAGCATGAACTTTGGGTGAAAACATGTAGATTTAGAGCCAACTGTTGTGATAAATCTGACTCAAGTAAAGGAGATAAATAATGGAAGAGGCCAAGAATCCTGAAGACAAGAACTGTAAAAACTATTTATACCTTCAACTAATTTCTGCTATGGATGTAAACATGTCTAAAAATCAACTCTGTTTATGAAGTAGCATTACTAGTCATTTGTAACCCTCTTAGCAAAGTAGGTGGTGTTAGCATTCTGTCTAAACTCCACCCCTACAGTTTTCTGGTGACAGCCAGGTATGTTCCTCTCCACAGTTGCCTGGCAACAGCCAAGGTAGGCTTGGCCACAATAAAAGGGGCTGCTTGCCCCCTGGTTGCTCCTCTCTTGCCTCTTGCTTCTCCCTGGCCCCTGGCCCCTTCACCCTTCCCTTCTCCTCCTCCGCATGCTCATGGCCGGCCTCTACTTCTCTACTCTCTCTCTCTCTCTCTGCCTCTACTACCCTCTTAACTCCCCTCCCCATGCCTTAAATAAACACTATTCTATGCTATATTGTTGTGTGTCTGGTCCCTCAGGGGGAGGAGATGCCTTGGCATGGGACCACTGAGACATCCCCTTCCCCCATACCTCTCCACACACCCACAGAACATATTCTCTTTATGATTTTATAAACACATCAGGTAGTGTGTCAGTCTTATTAACTGAAATGTACCATTATTTATTTAATATGTGATCACTTCATGTATATTACACAGAAATAAAAATTAAGATAAAATAAGGGGGCTATAGACATGAAAACACTTGTTATGGAGTATCTCAAAGGAGAGATTTTTTTTTTTTACAAGAAGACAAATAGTGTTATTTTAGAATGACCAAACACAATACATTGAACTGAGGGATGATATGGACATCACTCCATATTATAAAAGACTGCCTTCTACAAACTATGTATTTTAAAGTAAGATTTATTTTTTCTGCATTTTCATGAAAATTTAAGAAAAAGGTAATCTTGGAAAAATATACTGTTAAATATAAAAATGGAAATGCCTAGCATGTAGAATATTTACTAGTAGCCTGATGCATTTGTTATCGTCATAAGGAAAATAAAACAAGTGTGGGTGAGTGTCATATACTGCAAATTAATTCAGAAGTAATTAACTTAGACTTTGTCTATGCAGTTCAACACCAACGATCACAGAGAAAAAATTCCAACAATCAGTTAATTT
>NW_021604651.1:2914669-2920066 GCF_004785775.1 Grammomys surdaster
GAGAGAGAGAGAGAGAGAGAGAGAGAGAGAGAGAGAGAGAGAGAAAGCTTATAAAACACACGGTCAATCAGTTATGATATTTGGAAAATGCTAAGAGTTTATGCTAACAATCCATATGAAATTATTTCATGAGCTATGATTTCACAGGACAACATAATAGAAAAATTAATAATGTAGTATGAATACTTAATGAGCATATCTGTTTTACAGAAACATATGTAGACATTTCTAATGATTAGCTTCATTCATCTTATGAATAATTCCTGTGAATGTTTTCGATAGTTCCAGTTTTCCTGTCTATAATAACTCTCAGTATGAACACATTATCAGAATAAATATGCCATAATTTTAGTTTTTAAAAGGCATATGTTTTCAGAAAGCTAATACAATTTGTCTTCTTGGAGTAGAAAAGCAGACATTTAATAATTAATAAAAAGCAAATCTTGCCTGTGCTGTGGAATTTAGGGAGGCTTCAAGCAAGAGAGTTGAACTTTCAAGATCAAACAGAAGGATGACCTAAGAAACTACATGCCACCTCTTTTTGTGATTGTCAAGCCTGCAGAAGTCTCTCAGATGCTCTCAGGGGCTCCACGAGTCCTAAACTATGATCAAAACAATGCCAAAATACTGATTTTTCATCTTTTCACTGATGACACCTCTGCATGTGGGAAACAGTAGTGGCATCTTACCCTCAAAAGCCACCAGAAATCTAACATCATCTTCATGTAATTATCCAAACAACACTTATATGTCTTTTTACCATGTATCTGTGGTCTGCCAGGAGTAATCAGTCATAAGAATCCTTAGCCAAATTCAAGCATGCATCCATTGGTTTTTCTGCCATGGAACTCTGATTTTTATCTATAGTCTGTAAACTTTTAAAGGAGAAAAAAAAAACATAAAATATTACCTCGATTTGACCAAGGTAACAAGAAAAAGATGGTGCTAAATAAATATTAAAATACTACTAAACCTTTTGGAAAAATATAAAAGTGTGTACTGCGTCGTTTAAATACCTTTCAGCCTGACAATTTCATTCTACTGTTCTGACTCTTAATGACCATATTCAATATTCTCAGCTTAACTGTGTAGCATAGCCTGATTCAATGTAAATTTAATCTTACTGGATTATCTCTGGAACAACAAACACAAAATTTCTTTGTATTACATTTCAGTGTTTTTTATATATTCCATGATGATATATATTGTGGTAAGAAAGCCACAGCCATAAATAACTCCACAGAATTTCAATTATCCAACAGATATATTTTTCCTTTTTTTTATTGGATAGTTTTGTGTACACTTGTCAGGTTTTTTTTTATTGGATATCTTACTTACATTTCAGATGTTATCCCCTTTCCCCATTTCCCCCCACCCAGAAATCCTCTATCCCATCCCCCCTCCTCCTGCTTCTATGAGGATATGCCCCCACCCACCCAAACACTCCCAACCCCCCCAAAAAATTCCCCCACACTGGGGCATTCAGCCTTCAAGGGACCAAGGACCTCCTCTCACACCTATGCCTAACAAGGCCATTCTCCCCTACAAATACAGCTGGAGCCAAGGGTCCCTCCCTCTGGTTGGTTGATGTTGTTGCTTTACCCATGGGGCTTCAAACCATTTCAGCTCCTTCAGTCTTCTCTCTCACTCTTCCATTGTGAAGGCCTTGATCAGTTCAGTGGTCAGTTCAGAGAAGGTGAGCAGCCTCCTCTGTATATATCAGGCTCTGGCAGGCCTCTAAAGAGGCAGGACCCTGTCAGCATGCACTTCTTGACATTCACATCAGCTTCTAACTTTGGTGACTGCACATGAGATGGATACCCAGGTGGAACAGTCTCCAGACAGCCCCTCCTTCAGTTTCTGTCCCACACTTTGTCTCCATATTTGCTCCCATGAGTATTTTGCTACTCCTTCTAAAAAAGACTGAAGCACCCACACTGTGATCTTCCTTCTTCATGACCTTCATATGGTCTCTGAGTTGTATCTTGGGAATTTCGAGCTTTTGGGCTAATATCCAATTATCAGTGAGGAAATACCATGTGTGTTCTTTTGAGATTGAGTTACCTCACTCAAGATGATACTTTCTAGTTCCATCCATTTGCCTAAGAATTTCTCAAATTCATTGTTTTTGATAGCTGAGTAATACTCCATTGTGGAAATATACCACATTTTCTGTATCCATTCCTCTGTTGAAGAACATGTGGGTTCTTTCCAGCTTCTGGCTATTATAAATAAGGCTGCTATGAACATAGTGTAGCATATGTCCTTGTTATATGTTGGAGCATCTTCTGGGTATATGCCCAGGAGTGGTATAGCTGGGTCCTCAGGGCATGCTAATTTTTTCTATAACTTTTCACTAATTAGCCTTGAGTTCATAAGAACCAAACACCCATTACAGACAAATCCATGTATCTTTTCTCATTGTTCATTTAAAATCATCATTCAATTGTTCCTGGTGGAATCTGCAGCTATCTATACAGAAGAAAGCCAGCCAGGTACTTGGAATGGAACTTTGCTATTTATTTCAGAATTTATGAAAATCTAAAAAAAAAAAGTAGATTTGTCATTTTTAAAATAAAACTTCTGTATATCTATTCTATTTAAACAGGGCCAAGAAGACGTCAATGAAAGGGATTGTATTAAATAGCAAACAGAGAATTGTGAAGTATGTGATTATTCTTTTAATTAACCATCAACTTTACAATACTATGGTCCCAAACAGGTAAGTTTTCTACAATTATTTGAAAATATTTTGGAAGAATAGTCAAATATACTACCAATTCTTAGCTGATATGAGGTCATCATTGGTATAAAATATTTTCTAGGATGCTCTAAAAGCATTTCCCCCAATATAGTTTCTCAAACTTTGTTAAATTTAAGCTGTCTGTAAATAAAAAGAACTCTAAATAAGATAAGATATAGCTTTGCCAAACACAGAATCAAGTCGTTCTTAGCTATCAGGGTTTAACCTACATTTCTTTCTGGGCAACCAGATTTGTTTGATGGCAGCTGCAAAGCAAGAATGTTTGTAAGATCAGCCTATGCAGAAAAATATCTAGATATCTGACAGTCTTCTCTCTCTGGACCTCCATTCCCTTCAGAGCAAACTGAAAATTTATATACCACAAAGAAGTGTGTAGAATATATTCAGGTATTTCCCTAAGTTTTCATGCTTTCATTTCTTAACATTCTTTTTTTTAACTCAATGGTGTGTGTGTGTGTGTGTGTGTGTGTGTGTGTGTGTGTAAATGGAGAAATGGTTTGGTATATATCAGTAATTCATAAATGTTTATAATCTCTTCAGATATGTTCAGCATAAAATAGTTTTAAAAAATCAACTTTAGATGTATCTGGTAACGCAGTCATTATCTAAGCACCTAGAAGGTAGAGTAAAGTAGATCTGGAATTCCAAGCCTATAAAACTCTGTCTCCAAAAGATAATGAATAAAAGAGAATAAACTGTCAGCAATCATTTTAGATGTTTCAATTTTTATATGAATTAATTTTGACACAGAATTTTCATTTTTCATGATTTATAATAACTGTCTAACCTCTTCATATATTCAGGTACTGAGATATAATATAATTCTTTGTACCTATGCAAAAGATACAATTTTTTTCATACTCATCACAAAATCAATCTTTATTTATGTCTGAAATCTATCATGAATGTAATAAATTCAATCTGAGAATAATATGCTGAAAATAGATGTGAGAAAACCCCTGATTTTTGTGACATATCCTGTTGAGAAAAAATGATGCAAGTGTCATAGAAATAACTAAAGAAAATTATTTAATATTTTAGAAAACTCAGATTCCTGAAATGGATCATGTTCTAGAAAACAACATATTAAGATGCATAAGCAACATGTAATTTTGCATTGCAGGAGTCTCGTGTAGTTCAGTTAACTTAATTGAGTTAGTCTGAAAAATAATTTCAATTGCTGGATGTCAAAAAAGACAGGAAATGAGGCAGAACCAGAAATATAAGACTCTGAGATGCTAGACAAAGAAGACACCTTTCACATAGCTCCGCAGGAATCTGCAAACATGAGTGGATAACACCAATAGTTCATTTACTTTATTTAGTGCCTAACCTCTTCTGAAAAACAGTAGACTGTTAAAAAATGATTTCTAATGAAAAGATGACTCATAATCATATCTGCCATGGGATTAATTAAAGTAGAAATGACTCTAATGCCAGACTTACTGTCGTAGTCAGTTCCGGCTTGAATAACAAATAATAATGGGCTGAGTTTCTTAAGCAATTCTTTTGCATAGATATGTGCAAAGCTATCATGTCAGAGTGTTAACATGCTGAAGGTCAGGTGAGGACTCTCCTGACTACAGTCAGACACTTTTCATAGATTCCTCCTCTGCAAACACAGTTCTGACATGTCTCACTTTTCTAGAACAGCAATTCTATTGGATCAGGTCCTTATCCAGTGACTACATTTAACCTTAACTGCTTTCTTTCTTTTTTTTCCTTTTATTTGATATCTTCTTTATTTGCATTTCAAATGTTATCCCCTTTCCAGGTTTCCCTTCCAGAAAACTCCTATGCTTCCATGAGGATGTTCCCTCACCCACCCACCCACTCCTACCTCCGTGCCCTGGCATTCCCCTACACTGGAGCATCAAGGCTACGCAGAACCAAGGGCCTGTCCTCCCATTGATATCTGACATATGTGGCTGGAGCCATGGGTCCTTCCATGTGTACTCTTTGGTTGGTAGTTTAATCCCTGGGATCTCTGGGGTGTGGGGTCTGGTTGGTTGATATTGTTGTTCTTCCTATGGAGTTGCAAACCCCTTTAGCTCCTTCAGTCCTTTCCCTAACTCCTCCATTGGGAACTCCTAACTCAGTCCAATGTTGGCTGTGAGCATCCACCTCTGCATTTGTCAGGTTTTTTGCAAAGCCTCTCAGGAGACGGCTATATCAGGCTTCTGTCAGCAAGCACTTCTTGGCATTCACAATAGTGTCTGGATTCCGTGAGTGTATATGGGATGGATCCCCAAGTGGGGCAGTCTCTAGATGGCCTTTCCTCCAGTCTTGTCTGGCTCTACACCTTGTCTCTGTATTTGCTCCCGTGTATTTTGTTCCCCCTTCTAAGAAGGACTGAATCATCCACACTTCGGTCTTCCTTCTTGTGCTTCATGTGGTCTGTTAACTGTATCTTGGGTTTAACTGCTTTCTTAAAGGCCTTATATAAAATACTGTGGAAGATTGGAGCTTAAAGATGAATTTGGAGTAAGAGGACACTATATACTGCACATAGCTTGTAGAGAATTAGGTCCAACAGATACTGCTAGCTAAAACAGAATTTTAAGTGAGCCAACATCTACTTGCCTAGGAATTTGCAAGATGAAACTAAGGTAGAGAGATTGCTATGCAAATAA
>NW_021604651.1:2920466-2964208 GCF_004785775.1 Grammomys surdaster
TAATTATCAGCTATAGTGTAACTAAAAAATTTCATCAGCAGATTTACTTAGAATAAGAGTAAGAACTACATGTCTCTAAATGATTTAAACAGATAAATATAGGACATGATAGCATTTAAATAAATATGAAAGCACAGAGGTTACAGATTTTAAAAGGATAGACCAGATGTTATATAGAAAACTGAGTATAGTATGTTGCCTATTAATATGTTGTTGTTGTTGTTACTGTTGTTACCAAATTTCTGTCAGAAAACTACTTAAAGGAGAGCTTATTTTGGCTTACAAGTTAAGAAAATCTAAGCATGGTGACACTTGCCTGAGGTAGTTGGTCATATGACACTTGTAGTGAAGAAGCAGAGAACCAAAGAGAGAGTATGCTATGCTGGAATGTAAAACCTAGTGGCACTTGCCTTCAATCCCAGGAGGCAGAGATAGGTTTACCTCTGAGAGTTTGAGGTCAGCATGGTCTACAGAGAAACCTCCAAGGCAACCAGTACTACACAAAGAAATCCAGTCTCAAAATACAAAAACAAACAAGCAGGCAACAACCCTAAAGGTTCAACCAGTGACTTACTCCCTTTATCGGGACTCAGCTTTCTAAAAGTTCTATACCCTTCCCAAACAGTGCTACGAGTTGGAGACCAAAAGTTCACATACATAAGTTCATGGGACACTTCACACTCAAACAATGGGATCAAGTGAAAAAGTAAAAACTGTAGAAGAAAATAAAGAGCAAAGAAAGATCTTACACAGAATTACTTATGATTAAGTGTTTTAAGTTAAGAATATGAGTCATTCTATTGGCTTAATCTCATAGAACAAATTTCAAAAAGAAAGATAACATATGAGGAGAAAAATAAGAAATTGTTTCAACTCTGCTCTGAGTGCTTATGTGTGTGTGTCTGTGTAACTGTGTTTGTGTCATATGAATTTTTATTAAATATACATTTTCAGGTTTCAATATCTTCTAACATGGTGTAAGCACATGATTATAGCTCACTTGCTTGCTCTTATTAATGTGAATATGTGACCAAAACTTTTACAATGTAGTATGTATAGCTTTCTCAGCTCTCACCCATAAACCACTCTGTATAGTACTTTATACCTTTTATGAGAAGACAAGGCAAAGGTAAACCAAGTTATACATCATTCTGGATCCCTCAATGATTTCAGAGTAGACTATATTACTTTCTCCAACAAAGCTACTCCTATATTAGCCTATGGGTGCATTCATATATAAACTACCATACACTGTTGGGAATGTTCTCTGAGAAACACTTCAACTTTGGTAAAGCAGTCACCTGCATTGGTTATATTTCACAGCACCTATCCTAGCCAATAAAGGGAAGAGAACTTATGCTAAAGCATCAGCTGTTTGTCTGAGTGTGATGACAGATAGCTGATGATTCCTGGTTGTCTATAAAAACTGAAGTTTCCTACAAGGTCTCTCCTTTTAAGATGTTAGATATGAATGTCTGGCACACTCTTAAAAGTTTAGCAAGTCTTTGCTAAAGCAAGGAGAAGTAGGGGACAGAAAAGAAATAGGGCCTGAAGAGGTACTTGGGAAAGGAATCCAAACTGTCAGGAAAACAGACTACAAACACAAAGAACAAAGCTGCATAACAGAAAACCTTACTACCCTGCAGGGTTAGATTCTTCAGAACCTTCTTTTAATAAGGATACTTATTAAATACTTATTAACCTGTCTTCTAGCCCACCACCCACCAGAAGTAGTAGAATGGATAGGGAGAAGGAGAATGTGGACCTGTTTAAAAATAGTTCTTTTGAAGAGAATCCAATCTTCATTGTCAGGATTAGTTCACACAAATCGGAAAGAGTAGCTTCATCCACCCTCAAACACCATTGACCAATCAGGAATGACGGTTTGATCCAGAAGAAACCCCAAAGCTTTGACAATGGGCCCAAGTCTGTTGAAGTGGCAAAAATCCACCAAAATACCACAAGATGTTCTTTGGTGCATTTCTTTCTATGAAGTCACAATAAATGATGTCCAGCAAAGAGTGGCCAAGTGATCTAATATAACACAGTGTTGTACACTGTCTGCTGGGTTATAAACATCATATGTTCTCTCAAGCATCTGCTCTAGCAAAACATCATATACACTTTGTCCAGGCTTCTTCCAGAAAAACAGCATGTGTCTGTTCTCAGCAATACATGCTCCCAGGTATCTGCTTCAATGGAAACATCTTCTCATAAGACAGTTTCCAGAAACAAAATGATGTGATACAACTGACTTTCCAAAGAAACCAGAAGTTTCCACTTCTCTACTCAGAAATGTCAACTTACAATATATACTAAATATAAAAATGTACAATTTTCTCTGAATTAAAACATTCACTTCTAGAGGCTCTTAAGACTTGTGGAACTAAGAGCTCAATAACCTAATGAAAGTAAAAATGTTTACAAACTGCTCTCAGCAATGTTGCACAGCAGTAAGCTTTATCAATTGTTTACAGAGCTCCAGAGATACAGCACTAGTGGGACTTCATCTGTGCTGTGGCCTGCTTCTTAATGCTGAAGTTGCTTTTGAGTCACACATACTCTTGTAAGTAATCACAGTAATCACATTGGTTCATCAGACTAGGCTTGGGTGGAATTCTAAAATAAAATTAAATTATTGTTAATCTGGTAAAAGAGGAACAAGCACAAAATTACTCCCAAACCATGAATTATGTTATATCTACTGCAGATAAATTTTCTCTGGATTCACTATCAGAGATGAAATATAATGTGTTATACGTCCTCTTTCTCCTCTAAGAAAGTATAAATTAACAGTAAAGGAAGGTCAGAAGCTGCAGCTCTGTATCCAGTATTCTACATATTTGATAATATCCTTCAGATACCCAAACATTAGTTTTGTATGCTAATTATAGTTTGTAACCGTTGAGGTATGAAAAGTTTCAGAGCTCCAAAGAAAGATGTCTAGATTTGCATGTGATATCTAATACATTGCTCTACCATCAAGAAAGACTTTATATATCTTTGAAAAAACATGAACCATTCTTTGGAAGTATATTTTTCAAGGTCTTGTTAAAACAAAAAAAAAAAAAAACAAAAAAAAACTTTTAAAAAGATGTATCCATAAAATTAGCTTGAGAATCTAGAGGCTTCAAAAATAAAGTTTGAACTTGTGTTATATAATAATTTAGATTATATTTTGATGACAAAATAATAATATATTTTAATATTTGTATATCTAATTACTTGATTCTAAATAGTTGTTTTAATAGTTAGTCAATATAGATTAGTTATAAGAACTAGATATTTATTGTTGAGAATCCCAAATGTGAATCTATAGTTGCAAGAAATTTGCACTCTAAAGTCCCTTATCTCATCTCTTCATCACCAGCAATTCTCAGAAGGAAATAAAAAATGCATTTTACATTTTGTATCAATTGAACTCACTTCATTCTTTGTATTTCTCATTTTAGTGCATGAATACACATTAATTCCAAAATCTACTTTGACACCAGTCATTTTACCTCTTACCAAAAATCCATCCTAAGGAATTTTGGACTAAATTTTCTCTAAAACCTTTCTTACTAAAGTACAGAATTGGGAAAATACTCTTGAGATATAATTTTAAAAATAAAATTTCTGGCAATAAGGCCAAAGATCCATTTGTATCCAAGACTTTGCTTTTGCTACTTATGTTCTCTTGTTTAAGAGAATGTTCTCTTTCCTAGTACTCTAACTGAACACCAACTACAGCCTCATCTCAATCCTGTTCATGCCTCTTTAAAATGCACAGACAATCCCATCCTCTAGTATCTCCTCCTGCTCTTTTTAGGTTCATACTAGCCCTTGAATGCGACACATAGCTCCTGCTCTACCACAGGCCAAGCAGCCAGATGACCAGGATGGCTGCCTGGTAACCATCTCCACTCTCTCTTTTCCTCTAGACACAACTCTGAGGGTCAACACTAATACAGAAACAGACTATGTCTACTAGCTTCCTGTTGCCACAGTTTCTGAAACACACACAATTCCTAATGAACATACCAGTCTAGCATGTCAAAAAAAGGCAAAATCAGCCAATATTCTGTCTGAAAATTCAGTGAGAAAACAGAAACCAACAACAACAAAGAAAACAAAACACCAACCCAACAAAAACAAACCTAGAAATTGGCACCTAGTCCTGTAATCACCCCAACCCAGATGCCTAGATGACACCATAAGAATAAAATCAATAGCAGCCATGGTAATAAGTCACCACCAGAGCCCATGTATTCTACTCCAGTAGGTCCTACATCTTTCAGAATAGTTGAAGAACCAAGGGGAAAAAAAAACTTAAAATAAATTATATGAAGATAATAGAAGTCTTTCAAAAAGAAATGAAGCAATCCTTGCAAGAAATCTAAAACTAAACAAAACAACAACAATATTAACAAACAACAAAAGAAATATTGAAGGAAAGGAATGTAACTGTTTAGCACATGAAAATGTCAATAGAAGTAATAGAAAAACACAAGATAGTAATGGAAAATCTAAGTAAGTGAATGGAAACTACAGAGGCAAGTTCACCAACATAATACAATATATGTAAGAGAATTTCACACATTGAAGACATGATACAAGAAATAGATACATTGGTCAAAAAAAATATAGCATCTAAAAGAAAATTTGACACAAAACATCCAGGAAATCTTGAACACTATGAAAAGAATACATCTAAGAATAATACATTTCAGAAAATACTTTTAACAAAATCCTAGAAGAAAAATTTCCTCACCTAATGTAGAAGCCTCTAAAGTACAAGAAGCTTATAGAACACCAGATTAGATCAGAAAAGTCTTATCTCCACATCATAATGAAAACGCTAAATATACAAAACATAGAAGTAATATGAAAAAGACCAAGATCTATTGTAGTAACATTTGACTTCTCTGTAGGCTTAAATTTTGCAAAATATAGTTTATTTAGGGTTCTTAAATGCTTCAACCTTCCTTCTAACCCACTGACCACAGGTAGGTGAAAAAGAAAGTTAACAGTAAAAGGGAGTAGTGGACCAGTTTTGAAGGAATTACTTAGGGTGATTCCACTCTTGTCAGGATATCAGCAGTTCAACTCAAAAGCCAATATCATACATGAATGTAGTGGGGCTTGAGCCAGGAGGAACACCATGACTCTGCCTAACCAGTGTGAGTCAGCAGAACTGGCCAGAATCAGCCAGAATACCATGAGAAGTTCTTTGGTGCATTTCCCTCTATGAAGAGAGGACCGGTGAAGACCAGTAACGCATTGCAAGGTAAAGCAAGGCAAGAGCCTCCTTTCTCACTGTTTGTAGGGTTCTATTTATATTATTTCTAAACATCAGATACCTTCAAGAGTCTGTTTTCAGCAAAACATCACATACCAGCTCTCACAAGACAGCTTCCAGAAAAACATCACTTGACTCAACTGAGTTGTTAAATAAACCATAAATTTCCACTTTACATCTCAATGGAGAGTTAAGACAATATCAGAAAATGGAAAAATCTCTCAACCTCACAGATCAGAAGGATGAACACAGAAAGAATGCCATCCTGAGAAAAGCAATGTACAAGTTCAAGGGAGTTCCCATCAAAGTTTCAACAGAATGTTTTACATACATTGAAATGAAAATCCTAACCTTCACATGGAGAATCACCAGGATAGTTAAAACAATCCTGAACAATGAAAGAACTTCTGGGGATATCACCATTCCTGATTTCAAGCTGTTCTACTGAGCAATAAAAAGTTGCATGCTATTGTCATAGAAACAGAATATAAATGCCAGAAATGCACACTAGGAAAAAAAAAAGCATCTTTAACAAATGGTGCTGATCTAACTGGATGTCTGCATATAGAAGAATGTAATTAGATCCATAATTACCACCTCACAAAAAACTCAAATCCAAGTTGGTTAAAGGCTTCAGCATAAAACCTGATACACTGAATCTGATAGATTAGACAGTGGGGAATAGTCCTGAACATATTAGCAAAGGGAACAACTTGCTAGAGAGAACCCTCATAGCACTGGCACTAAGATCAACAATAAGTAAATGGAACGTTATGGAACTGAAAAGCTTCTATAAGGTAAAGGATACCATCACTTGGTCAAAGCAGCAGCCTACAGAATCGGAAAAGATTTTTACCAACTTTAAATCCAATAGAGATCTAAAATACAAACTATATAAAACACCCAAAATCTAGGTACTACAAAAACAAGTAATTCAAAATGTAGGTACAGATCTTAACAGAAATTCATACTAAAGCGACCTCAAATGGCTGGGAAACATTTTTAGAAATGTGAATCTTTAGCCACCAGGAAAATGTACATTATAACTATTCTGAGAGTTCATCTTATACATATCAGAATGGCTAAGATAATAGAGTAATGCTCTCCTTGGAATCGTATGTACAGATAGCAGTAATAGAGTAAATCTGTATTCCATGGTATTTCCACCTGCAGATATTCATCAACTAATATTTTCAGCTTTTATTATAAAAGATTCCTAGGCTAAGACTTGGCTCTATTTCTCCACATTTACTTGTAAGTAACCTTGAGAAACTAAGAATAGCCACTTTATTATAGGAGATCTTATGATTTCCTCAGGACCTACAAGCACATGGAAGCAATATTAGTGCTGAAAAACAATGACTTCAAAAGGATAAATGCACAAAATAAATTACTAAGTGTATCTTTTAATTTCATTTGTCTAAAATTGTTTATTTCCAATATCAGAACAATAGATGTCTAAGTAAAAACTATTGTCAGCCAACTATAATTTTGACCACCTGTTTCTAAACAAATTATACTCACTCTTGTCTTTGAAGGATCCAAAGGAGCGTAGTATTTTACAATCACATATTTGATTTTGGCAAACATACTCTGGAAGTAATTGTCAAATGTTAGGTTTAGAGATATTAAAACTACCTGCATACAGCAATAAATAATTGGTTTAGTTTTAATCATTCTTCCTAAACAAACAAAGAAACACACACACACACACACACACACACACACACACACTGGGCCAGATGTTGGGGGAGAGAATTTTATTGAAAAATAAAAATGAACAGTAGACAAAATATAAAACATAAATATATGAGTTACTTCCTTCATCATTATTTCAATTAAAATCTCAATTGGCTAACTAAATTTTTGAGGTCATTGTTTGACTAAATTACAGATGGGCTTCCTATAAACAAAACATCCAAAGCTGAAGGGTCAGATTATATGTTAGCCAGAATAGAAAACAAAAAACCTTACTCTACCCATCCATCCTATACAGATTGAGCAAAGACTAATAGAGTGCCTTTGTTTGTTTATTGATTTGTATCAGGTTAATAGTAAAGGACAAAGGAAAAATAAAAATTTATAACAGCTATTTGGAGAAGCAGACAAAACAAGCAATAAATGTGTAGCAACTGTCTTTCTGTTGGGCCCCATTTCAGCCCTGGTTTGGACCTTGTGGACAAACCCAAGCCTGGCTCGAGTTTCTGCAGTCTTGTGGGAGAGCCTAAGCCTGGCTCGAGTTTTGAGATGCAGTCACTTCCATATTGGGGTGACTCAGCAAGACCTGTTTGGCCCTGCCTCTGCTCCATGGTTACTAATGCAGAGCTTTGCCATCGGCCCTATCAGTCACCTCATACCCTCCATCACCCTTCCCCGCCTCCTATGTCATCTCATCCCACCAAACTTTCCCCTCTCTATGCTCCAAGATTATATAAGTGAGAGGCTGATGCAATAAAGTTGAGTTCCTGCTTCGACAAGACTCCAGGCTCAGTGTGGTTGCTCATGGGCTGCCTACACTCACCATCCTGCTCAGCCCCGGAAAGAGACATGGCTGGACCCAGACCTCTCTCCTTTCTCCTAGACCTTCTAGCAAGGAGTCAACATCTTTCCTTGATGCTTTGGTAGTACAGACATAGGTTTTGAACTTATCCTCTGAAGGATAGTACCTACAGAAATTTTAATACATATATACCTTTCAACTTGACTAATGACACCAGTACCCATCCAGGTATATAACTGCTCTACATAGCAAATAGAAAGCTTTATGTTTTTATAGAGATCAACAATATTTAGTGATAGACTTACTTCAGTACAGTAAGTAAATAGTCATAAAGCCATGTTCTTTCATAGTTAGCTTCCCTATCATATTGTGATTAGCCTTTATTTGGCTGTATTTGATCTTGAAGTGTTGTAATAGTGAGCTTTGACTGCTGTTGTCCAAACCATGTTCATAACATACAAATATATGATAACACTAAATGTGAAAATAAAATTATTATAAGAAAAATGAAAGATAATGATACTTTGAAAATTGAAGCTCTGAGTAGAACATAAATATTTCATGAGTATTTTGAATGATCTATTATAATGGGTACTGGAAGGACAAAGAATAAGTCACTAAGAACTTCAGGTCTAACATGCAAAGAGATTAGAATTTGTCATTCTACCAACCCATAACAAAATAATGAAAAAGCTAAAAGTTAACAACTTTTTAAAGAAAAGGATGCAAAGAAGAAATACTTCCTGCTAACTTTTATAAAAGCATCAATCTATAATTCTACATTCAGAAATCCTGAAAATCAGAAATACTTAAAAACATAACAGAATGTGTTCATTACTCATGTTTTCCAAAGTAGAAAATGCATTTTGCTTCTTTTTTTAAATATAACCCACTATATATATGAAAAGAGGGTGAGGTGACACAGGAAAAAATAGCCTTTTCCACATCTTAAAAATATCATATATATATACATATGTATATATGTATATATATATATATATGCATGCAAAGTAGTTATAGTAATAATTGTGTGACTATAATGGTATACAGATTATAGCCTATATAATAAATTACAGTAATGTCATGGATGAGGAAGGCAGACCTCAACAAACTGTTTTGAACTATCCATAAAGCAGTGTAGTATGGCAGGGAAGTAGGGCTAGATTGGCTGGAAATACATATTCAAAAACCAGATTAACCACAAAGATTGAATTGCATGAAACATACCACATTTTTTGTATTGTCTAACAATTTACATACTTATGTGTTTATTTCCAGTCTTAGACAAGGTAAGAAGCACATTTAAGGGAGTAGGGGTATAAAGAATGTGCTTAATTTGAAGAAGATCATCTATTAGCACCACAAAACAAAACAAAACTGTATTCCAGAGCACAGCCACACGAATATTGAAGTCACTTCTAAAAGTCAGTTAGGAGCGACTCTGGGGTTGGGAGGTTGGTTTAGTCAGTGAAGTTACTGTCACAGAAGCATGTCAATGTGATTCAGAAGCACCTATTTTCATGAAAAAGAACCAGAGTATAGCGACATATTTTATAATCTTAGCAATGAAAAGCTGAGAAAGAAATACCTCTTGGACTACCTCGCCAGCTAATTTAGTAAAGTCAGCAAGTTCAAGTCTCAGTGAGGAATCTGTCTGAAAAAAAATGAGGTTTGCAATAATGGAAACAGACACCTGACGTTGACATCTGGCCTCCATATGCACACACAAATATGTAACTTGTCCACAATATATGCATATACACGCAGAGTAAAGAAGAAGAGGGGCCTTTTGCTCCCATAAAATGTCAATACAGTTAAACCAGTTAATCAACTGGAAAGTATGATGCTTGGTTTCATACCGCTCATTTACATGGAAATGAACTGGGTACTATAAGCAGCAATTCTTTCTGCCTTTCTAGACTTAGAAACCATTGATTAACAGAAGAACTTCTGTAAACACAGCAATTTTCATCCATATTTCATTGTAAAGTTGAAATACACAATGAAGAAACTCAGAAACTATAATACATAAAAGACTCAATCAAAATGAAAACAGATCATCACAGTAAAGGTAAGCTGCCCTCCTGCCCAAGAAATTCTCCACACATTCTGTTCACTCCCCAAAGACCCAAAACACCGCCATCCCTGAGTTGTCTGCCCCCCTTCAGTATCCCTGTACTGCTTTGTCTCTGTCCCCATCTGTAGCAAACATCTCCTGCTAAGGTGCAGTTCATGACAGCAAGAAAAACATGTAGGTGGATTCTGGCAAAGTTCTTGCTGTTGTACCACAGACCACACTACCCACCAGGACCTCAGCTATGCTGCCCACCTACAGACCTCTTGCATTCTTTAATAACTCCCCCCACACACAGTATCCCCAATTTCTCCACCCCTCCTCATCTCCTAACTGAAGTTAGGAGTCTCGCCTCTCAATTGTAGACTCCTTGTTGGACCAGAGGCCATACTGGTTTCCAGAGCTCATGGCCATATAGTCCATAAGATCAGAGAGGAAACTAAACCAAGATACAAAACACCCACCCAACAAAGACAAACTTATATTTCTGCATCTAGAGTATATTCACCCCAAATTCAAATGTTTAGACACCAACACAAGAACACAATAACAGCCAGGCCAATAGGTCAACCGTGGTGCCCAGCTACCCTTCTGCAAAAAGCTCTGAAATTTCCAAAATAGCTTAAACCAAACTTTATGAAAATAATAGAGGTCTATAAGGATAAATGAATAAATCCCTTAAAGAAAGTCAGGAAACAAACAAACATATGAAGGAAACAATGAAACTGTTGCAGATCTAAAAATGTAAATATACACAAGAAAGAAAATAAAAACTGGGAGAAGATGAGAAATAAAATCTCTAAGTAAGTGAATGGAATCTATAGATGCAGGCATCACCAATACAATGTAAGAGGTGGAAATAAAATCTCAGGCGTTGATGACATGATAGAAGAAGTGGATACATCAATTAAAAAGAATGTTACTGACACAAAACATCTAGGAAATCCTGCACACTGTAAAAAGACCAAACATAAGAATAATAGGACTAGGAGAGGGAGAAGTATATCAAGCTCACAGGCCCAGAAAATGGTTTTATCAAAATAGTAGAAGAATTTGTTTTCTAATCTAATGAAGGAGATGCCTATAAAGGTCCAAGAAGCATAGAGAACACCAAATACATGGGTCCCCTTTCCACATAATGAAACCACCTAATACATAGAACAATAACAACATCAAAAAACTATTAAAACCTGCAAGGGAAAAAGAACTAATAACATATAAAGGTAGACAGATTAGAATTATACCCAACTTCTCAATGGAAACTGTAAAAGACAAAATGGCATGGATAGATGTTCTATAGTCTCTAGGATACCACAGAAGCCAGCTCAGACTACTAAAGCTAACACAACATTCAATCACCATACATGGAGAAATAAAAAATATTCCATAAAATGTCAAATCCAAATACTATTCATCTACGAATCCAGCCCTAATACAAGACACTAGAAAGAAAACTCCAACCCTTCACCCAATAAGTTTAATGACACCTCCACAAACACAGAAAGTAATGTCATAACAATACAACCAAAACAAGGGTAGCACACACACACAGACACACACAAACCATTAATATCACAACTAGTACCAACAACAACAACAACCACAAAATAACAATTAGCAATACTTGGTGACTAATGTCTTTCAATATCAATTGACTTAATTACCCCAAAAAAGACACAGACTAACAGAATGCATATTAAAACTAGATCCATTTTTTTGCTGCATATCAAAAATAAAAAAAAAACAACAAACACCTTAATATCAAAGACAGACATTACTTTTGAAATATTTGGAAAAAATTTTACAAGCAATTTAGTTCCAACCTACGAAGCCATTCTAGTATCTACTGAACAAAAGAAGTCAACGAATTGTTATTTGAAGCTAATATGGTAACATATACAAAAGATCCCAAAAATTTTATAGGGGGAATTATTACAATTGATAAACATCTTCAATGAAGTGGCTGCACACAAAACTGACTAAAAAAAAAAAAATCAGCAGCCCTTCTATAGACAAACAACAAAGAACCTGAGCAAGAAATCAGAGAAACAACACACCCTGTAGTAGTCACAGATAATATAAAATATCCTGGGGTAACTCTATGCATGAGAAAGACTTGTATTAAAAAATTTCAGTGTGTACTAGGCCTGTCATACATGTATACTAACACCAAGTCTTGGGTCTCAGTGGAAAAACATTGAAACAGATGGCTATAAGCTAATGTAAACAGGCAGCTTTTATGGAAATTTACAAGCTTGAGTAGTCATAGACCTTGTAAATAGGTAGCCTTGGCAGACAATACCAACTTAGATAAGAACAAGTGAGTCATAGGCAGAGTCATAGTGACTTGTCCCCTGAACCTTCACCCAGCCGATACCTGGTTCTGAAGATATCTGTACTCCCCCTGAACACCCACACTCCAGTGTCATTCCCTTCCCCACATCCTGCCTTTCTGTGTTTATAACCCCTGTGTGAATGAGTTATGATTTGAGAAAAAATAAATTATTTAAAAATTTTTTCAGTTTTTTGAAGAAAGAAATGAAAGAAAATATCAGAAGATGAAAAGATTTCTCGTGATCATGATCAGTAGGATTAATACTGTGAAAATCACCATCTTCCCAAAAGTAATCTACAGACTCAATGCAATCCTCATCTAAATTTCAACACAATTATTTATAGACCTTGAAAGGACAATACTCAACTTCATATGGAAAAGTAAATAACCCAAGATAGCTAACATGATACTGTACAATAAAAGAATTTCTAGCGGTATCATTGTCACTGATTTCAAACCATAGAAGTTGAATATATTGCTGAACTATAGTAATAAAAAATGGAGGATACTGACAAGTTTATCAATGGAACTGAATCAAAGATCCAGACATAAATTCACACTTAAAGACACTTAACTTTTTATAAAGAAGCTAGAAATATACAATGAAACAAAGGCAACATCTTCAGTCAATGGAGCTGCTCTGACTTGATGAAAAGCTGCAGAACAAAGCAAATTCATACTTCTCACCCTGCACAAACCTCAAATCCAATCTGATAAAAGATCTCAACATAAAACCAGACACATAAATCCTGATAGAAAAAGAAAGTCGTAGTTAGCTTTGAATGCACTGGAACAGGAGACATCCTGAAGAGAATACCAATACCACAGGCACTATGATTCACAATTAATAAATGAGACCTCATGAAATTGAAAAGCTGAGAAAATGGCCCACAAAATCAACCAAGTTATGAGGAGTAACTTGTTATGAGGAGTGGTTCTAGGGCCAAGTGGAAGGGGGTGAATTTTATTCAACAGAGGGGAATAAGATTTGTTTACCAATAACTACCCAAAGTAAAATATTATCATCATGTTTGTGTAAAGTAACAGTTATGATTTGCTGACTGTATCTCAGGGTAGAAAAGAGAAAATAATATCTATCTCATTTGTGGTGAATGTCAATGCAGTAATAAATAGGTATTCCTGTGGCTGACTCAATATGTACAGCCCAAATAATGGTTACCTTCATGAGAGAGTTCCCAAGACATCTTCTATATATACTCCTGCTTCAATTACAACTAGTTAAACTGGATGTATTATATTTTAATTATAGTGAAATGTAATTTTCATGGAAAAAAAACAAGATTAATTTTACATAGCTATGTAAGCAGTTCTTATAGCAGGGTCCTGTCCTGTTTTTACTAGTCTTTACAAGGAAGCAGACTTGATAGAGTATACTTCTGTACATCAAAGTCAAAAATATTGAGTTCAAATGCTATTATAAAAATAAAGCATAGTGATGATGTAAAATGACCAGAAACAGGAAAACTATGTCTAGATTGATTTCTAAATATTACTTCAGTAGGGTGTACTCAGAATTTAAAGTCTTGTCCTAGGAACTTACTGGTGATAAAAGAAGCAAGACCAGCGGGGCTCTGCTGTCACATTACATCTTAGCAAGACAAAACTATGTGAGAAAACAATCATTGCATATAGTAGAAATATAGTAGAAATCACTATGAAGAAAAGTAGAGCCATCTCTACTCGAGCCAGATTCAAAAACTTTGCTGTATTAATTTGTATTAAAGTTGAAATGTGAACACTGAGAGAACACTAGCCATGACTTAAGGTAGGAAATGGGCATTTCAGACCAAATAAGCAACATGTTCCCAGGTCCTGTGAAAAGCAGACGGAAGTAGACAAACAGGAAAATGAAAAGTGAGGAGGCTGGAGGGCTGCGACTGAGGCAGTCAAAAGAAAAGGTGTCTGAAGCAAAGAGCCAACAGAACTCTTCGAGATTATCAAAGCCAGATTTGCATAGAAAGTGGTGTCTTAGCATACAAACCACTTCAAACATTATTATCTTCAAATATCATAACTAATCTTAAGATTAGTTAAACACTTTGTAGAAAAAGCAAGCTGCTTAGGTAAAAGCAGAGAAGGCTGGTTTCTTTTCCTGATGCTGTGATAAAACACTGAAACAAAGGCAATTTAAGGAAGCTTATTTCAGGTCAAAGTTTATGTTACTATCCACCAAGGGAATAGTCAAGTCAGAGATCTAAAGCAACTGGTCATATGGCATCATATGGCATATCAGGATACAGAGATGAATTCTTCCAGCCAAGTCTTCAGTTTGCTTTGCCCCTTTTACACAATCCTGTATCCTGTGTCCAGGACATCTTCCCAAACACAATTACAGCAAGTCTGGCCATATCCTTAACACAATAGACCTTCACAGACCTTTTCAGAGGCTATCCTTAGACAAGATTTCCTTCACCAGTGTGTCTTGAAGCTTACCTATATAATTTATATTCTGTCCAAGTTGACAATTAAGATGAACAACTAAAACTGAGATAAAACATCCAAGAAGAGGTTCACTACAACCATTTGTGTTCTTTTCTTTTTAAAACGTCTGGTAAAACATCCTACTTAGTACATTGATGTTATCATTTCTACATCCTTTATTAGAGTACTGTCCAATTTTATTTCCAATTAAGATTGCTGGTGAAGTAAAAAATTATGCTCAGCTACTCTATTTGAACCATTATTCTGTATATTTACTTTTAAAGTGACAGGAAAGCACATTTAGTTGCTTTTGATTTCTTGATATTGACATCAGATGTACAGAAGCAGAAGCAAAATTCTGTCTCTGTCTCTGTTTCTCTGTCTCTGTCTCTTTCTCTCTTTCTCTCTCTCTCTCTCACACACATACATGTACACACACATTGAGAATACATATAATGAAAGTATATTTGACAAGTTTTATGCCACTTAATTCCAACCTTGAGAAATTCTAGCTAATATTTAATTTTTGAACTTCACTTTATGTAATTATACCACAATATTCTATATAATGCCTTGTTTCTACTTTTCTAAGCTTTTCTGAAGTTTGAGAGCTTTAGTCCAATGTTCTACAATATTATATTTTTTGTCACAATTTATAACATTTTTATTTCTGTACTGATCATCCTTATTAGAACTAAACAATCTACCCAGGTAAATTGATCAATTTTTCTTATTTCTTACAGGTGTTCTAAATGACAAAATGTCTAGCAAAACAACTGAAACATGTTTACTGTGAGATACTTCTGAATGACCAACAAACTGGAAAATTACATCAGTAACTCTAAGCTGCCTATATATACCATTTTTTCTTGTCAATTAGCAAGTTGTATTAGGTAAACATCAGCCTTAGATTCTAGTCCCACTATAAACCAGCACAATAATGTACATCTTTTAAGCTGCAACCAAAATTTTTCATGCTCTTACTAATGACTTCTTTATTAATATTTTTCTGTAGGGGCTAATTTCTAAAACAAAATATACATTTCTATTTAATTCCATGCTGCTGAGTATTGGGGATGTTATTGTGAGATGATCCTGTATTTAACCTTGTTTAATTTGTTCTTGAGCCTTTAACCAGCACATAGAAAGGAGTCTTTCTTTCTATGTTTTCTAACATTTGGTCTTCTGAACATGTCTATGAAATATTTTTATTATCACTTTAAATTTCAACAAAAATGGATCTTGATTGTGTAATTAAGCAGTGTAATGGCCTTACAAACTTTGAAAGAATCTCTATTATAGAATACCATTTTCTGACATGAGACATGCTCTATAGACATTATCCCTTTGATATGAACATATCTAACACCACATTTCTTCTTTCAGGTGACAAGGGTGGCTTTTGGGCCAATAACCTAAGATTATGTATACTCAGACTTTTTATCTACAACTTCCCTATGCCTCTCTTAAATTACTGCAAATGTGCACTTAGTCTTCCAGGCTAGAGTAATATTTGGATTCTCCAAGGGATATTAGATGGAAGATTTTATGACATTATGAGTATCTCATTCTTTTAGAGTTGGGAAAAATATCCAAACAAGAGAGTTCAGAAAATCTTCTGTGATTCTGGGAATGACAGCTGAAGCTTTAGGGCAATGGGTAGCATTCTCCACTTCAGCCACATTCATGAGCCTAGGTTACCTTTTACATTGCCGCATTTATAAAGTGAAGGGAAAAAAAAACTAAAGTTCATGGTACTGAAGTAAGAACTGTCTTGGCTTTGCCTCTCCCACTACTGATGCTTGGCTCACAGGATACCAGGGATGTATTTAAGGACAAACCAAGCTGGAGTTATCTTGACAAATCAAATGCTGAGACAGTAAAACTAAACAGTCTAGTTTTTCACTCAAACAGAAAATTCACAGTAACTATTCTTGAAGGATAAGGAAGACACCTCTACTGTAACCTTTAAAAAAATCCACTCTGAAGTTAGTCAATCCAGTTTTTAATTGTTACTCATATACTCATTCTAACTTGCAAAAATCATTTGTTCTTCCAGATGCAACAAATTTTACTTAATAAAAAATAGTGTGTGATTAAAGAATCCTAAAAGCCAACTTAATCCTGTAAATTCAACATGAGGTATGATATTTTCTGGATGAAAAAGAAAATGAGAAATAGAGAAAATGTGTTTTTTTTTAAACTGGGAATCTCAATTCTCAAGCTCATCCAAGTCAGGCCATGTCTTGACTATTGTATTCAGCTAAGGTGTTGGTGACAAGAGAGAGCTTGTTCACTGAAGGTGGTGATACAGTCTCTGAAAATATCACACATACTCAGGAGCATGAGAGGATAATGATATTTATGCTAAGGAAGGAGTCATTTAGAGCTGTACTGGTCACTCAACATAAAAACTGAGAATGGTTGAGGCTGTTCACAGTTACTCAGGAAAAAAAAATACATGATTTAGACAGACCCCTCTGAACAGCATGAGGCTGAAGCTGAATACATTATCTCAAAGAAATACTTTCCTTTTTTTGATAGAAGCATAAAAGTCATTAAATAACAGTCCATAAATTAAGCTTATATAATAATGTAGTGAGGTATAATTTTTTTTTTAAATCTCAAAGAAAGTGTAAACAGGGTTGCCATTTTGGGACAATTTTAGTCTATTACAAGTAATTTAATTAACTTGGTGACTTGAATATTTGTAATTGATTTCCATTTGAATTTAACTTTTTAATTTCTTTATTTGCTTGCTTTGTTTTTATTTATTTCTTTTTGTTTTTGCTTTGTTTTGATTTGTTTTGTTTTGTTTTGTTTTATTGACACAAGGTCTCATTATATAGCCCTGGCTATTCTGGAATTCACTATGTAGACTCAGCTGGCCTTGAACTCACAGAGATTATTGTGTTTCTGCCTCTTCAATATTGGGATCAAAGTGAGATCCACCTGGCCCATTTGTATCTTTAGTGAAGTTTCTTCTTACCTATGAAAGTTATGTTCAGAATCATGTGAAGAGTGTAGAGCTGACTTTTCATTTTTATAGTGTGTTCAATATGTGCATTATGTACTAAAGCCAGAATAAAGTAGCAGGTCAGGTTAACTACAATATATCACAACCCACTCAGGACATGTTCGATTTTATGGATCACCATAGAAAAAGCCAGGAACAGGACATAAATATCACCTTCACTTAATTTTACAGTTTGCTTATGAGTTTCTTATCATTATTTTCATGTTCACTGAATTCAATCTCCCATATCTTGAAATGTTCCAAGAACAAAACTTAGAGTAAGATTTCTATTCCTATTAAAGAAAAATAACTACTACAACAAAAACCACATAGATATTTCTACACTTAAGCATGGGAACATTCTAGCATGTCCTTTATACCTGTTCCCAGGGAACTCTACCAGAAATATGATATTTAAGATGAAATGTAATCCATAAATGGTTGAAAGATGATAGAAGGAATGCAGACATTGTGTTGAAGGGCTGGCACTCCCCTCCTCAGAACTGCTCCACGTGGACATTTTAGACATCCTTCTTGACCCAGCATAATCCTATAATTTGTATCTTTCTGCTTTTCTTTTTAAAGAACTAACTGCTCTCTATTAATGATCCCATACAGAATATTAATACTTCAAATATTTTAACTTTGAGGTCAATAGAGGGATTTGACATTGTTGGCATGTGGATGAAAATCATAAATGATTACGTACATGAAAAGTTTGTTGTGAGGCCTTGTTCAGTGTAAGCATTTGCTAATCAGAAATGAAATAAGTAAACAACTCTCTTCCAGTGTAAGAGTTCCTACAATGCATCGAAGTCTAATGAAAGCTTATTAACAACAGATGGTGTGTTTATCGTTATATCCTTAGTATCCAGCACAAACAAGCAGCCAGGAAAAAGGACCTCTTGAGTCTATTAGGAGAAACAGTCATTTGTCTAAATAAAATGCTGTGTTGAAGGACTGAGACAGCAATTGAAAACACAGTCGCCTCTTGCAGATGACCTGGGTTCAATATTCAGGAGTTACATGACAGCTCACAACCATCTGTAACTTTAGTTTCAAGGGATCAAATTTTCTTTTTATGCTTCTAGGGTACAAGATACATATGTGATACAAACATACTTGCAGGCAAAAGACCTATACACATAAAGTAAAATTAAGGTTAAAAATGAATAGATGAAAGTTATCAAGTATAATACAGGCATCAACTCAGCTGACAATAGTATTTTATAAAAGCCAAAAGAAGGCTGAGAGCTTATACTTAACATTTCCAGTTCTTGCATGGAGCTGATTCCTTAGACCAATATCAGTAGATTATGTTGCTACTAACATAGAACATTGTAAAACATTTTTAAAATTCAATTTTCTGTTTTTCTCAACTATAAGGTATAGATATCATCTCAGTACTTTAAAATGTTAAAGTGATAACCAAATAAAGTGACGTACACCTATAATATCAAAATGGCTAACACAGGAGGAATGCTGGGAGTAAACTTTAGTTAGTGTCTGGTGTGGTTTTGGTTTAAAACATCCACAACTGAATGATCACCCATAGAAAAGCTGATACACAGTTGGTGGTAGTACATTTGGAGGTTCTGGAAACTTCAAGAGGTAAGATGGCTGTGATTCTAGAGGAAGTATGTCTCGAGGAATAGATTTGGGAAGATATATATTGTCCTTGACTCTTCCAATCACACTATTTCCTCCCTGGTTGGCCATGAGATTAACAGGAAGTTAACAGCTGTCTTCTGCCTCAGGCCACTGGCTGCCCTAAGGATCTGTCCAAATACATGAAACCAAATAAACCATAGAGGGATCTCAATGAAACTGTGTGTCAAAATGTGTCCTCCTTATGTTAGATATTTTGATTATTGGAATAAAAAGAAATTAATACTGTGTCCTTAAGAAACTCATAATTTAATTAAAAAGACAAACACACACACACATATATACACACACATCCGTACAGTACTTTAGCAAATGTTACAAGATTGCACCAAAGCTAAAAATGTGCTCCCCCACTCACCTACCCACTCTCGCCTCCTCACCCTGGCATTCCCCTACACTGGAACATCAAGCCCTCACAGGACCAAGAGACTCTCTCCCAAGTGATGTCCAACAAGGTCACCCACTGCTACATATGGAGCTGGAGCCATCGGTCCTTCCATGTGTGCTCTTTGGTTGGTGGTTTAGTCCCTGGGAGCTCTAGGGGGTCTGGTTGGTTGATATTATTGTTCTTCCTATGGGGTTGCAATCCCCTTCAGCTCCTTCAGCCCTTTCTCAGACCCCTTCATTGAGAACCGCATTGGGGACCCTGTGCTCAGTTCAATGGTTGGCTGTGAGCATCCTCTCTGCATTTGTCAGGCTCTGGCAGAGCCTCTCAGGAGACAGATATGTCAGGCTCCTGTCAGCAAGCACTTCTTGGCATCTGCAATAGTATCTGGGTTTGGTGTCTGTACATGGGATGGATCCCCAGATAGGCCAGTCTCTGTATGTTATCATGTGAATTCTCATACACTGAATTAAAATAATCATTATAGATTTTAAAATCATGTAATATTTTCCTCATATTTGCAGATTGGATGCTATCTGATGTCAGGAATAAAATAATGATGCATGTTTGATATACTTGACTGAAAAATATGAAGACAAGCAAATTGGTGACAAATGTGGCTAGTCAAGTAAATACATTGACTTCTTTCAAGGATCTACACTAATATACCAATCAGCATTACTAAAATAGTCTGATATATTTCACAGGATGAATGTAAATTGCAAGAAACACATAAGTTAAATATGGTAAGAGTCATGGAAAGCAGTATTTCTTTTAATGTTTGATTTTAGAAAATACAGCAATCTGCAATTAATATGGTTCAAACAACAAACTTCTACTGAAGACAAAGTGAACTAAGTTATATTGGGAACGTATGCAAGTCAGGAGGACTCGACATGCTATAAAACAAGATAAATCAAGCTAACCAGCACTCTAAATGTGCAGAGTTACGTTTTCATGAGGGTAAAACTGGGATAGTTTTTGACAAGACCATTTGCAAAGCAACAGCAACACAGCAAAGATAAGGCTTTTTTCTATGCGATTTTGGTAAAGTGAGAAAAATAATACCTTCACATCTCTGAGGGAAATTATAGAAAACTATTAAGAAACATTAGAATTTCCTATAAAGTTTTATAACAGGCTGTAAAACATTTAAAATTATCCTAATCTTCTAGACAGAGCAGACAGATTTTTGGTGGAAAAATTTTTAAAAATACTATTATTTGCCAGTATTTAAAGAACCAATCATTTACATGCAAAATTTAAAAAGAAATTTAGCTTGTATCTAAGTAAAGGAATATAAGTTCATATTGATAGTAAAGCAAGAAACAACTTCACACATTTTGTGTTTATTATGACTTTTGTATATTTATATACTCTTTCCCAAATTCATTTTAAATTTTACAAGAATTTTATAAAGCTTACAGCAGTTGCATCTTGCAAAAAAAAAATGTTGAAAACATATTGGCTGATATTACATCAGAATAATTTACTAAAGTTTATTTCAGGCCATATACTATAGCATAGAATCACAGATCCAAATGCTAACTTTAATGAAGGTACTAATTCTACCATATGGGAAAGCTCTCTTAGATTAGCTTTAATTTCCTCATATAAATTTTAGAATCTTTAAGAAGCTCATAAGAATATCTTTCCTCCTTCTGGAAACAAGATCATAGTTTCCTAATTCTTAATAACTGTGGTGTTTTCTTGCATTTTACATCTGCTTTCGCCTGGACAAGTCTTTGGGACACATCCTTTCTCCTACAGTCAGTAAATTCCATTCAATATGAAGAAAATTATGATTTTCATTATCATCTGTCTTACTGAATAAACCATGTCCAGAAATATAGAAGTTAAGTTTAAGTAACATGAAAGTACTTCTCTTTCTCCACATCATTGCCAGCATATGCTGTTCCCTGAGTTTTTGATCCTAGCCATTCTGACTGCTGTGAGGTGGAATCTCACACTCCTTCATTATTGTTGGGATTGATGCTGGTACAATCATTCTGGAAATCGGGCTGGAGGTTCCTCAGAAAATTGAACATAGTATTACCTGAGGATCCAGCGATACTACTCCTGGGAATATACCCAGAAGATGCTCCAACATACAACAAGGACATATGTTCCACTATGTTCATAGCAGTTTTATTTATAATAGTGAGAAGGTGGAAAGAATCTAGATGTCCTTCAACAGAGGAATGGATACAGAAAATGTGATAAATTTACAAAATGGAGTACTACTCAGCTATTAAACACAATGACTTCATGAAATTCTCAGGAAAATTGATAGAGCTAGAAAATATCATCCTGAGTGAGGTAACCCAATCACAAAGGAATACACATTGTATGTACTCGCTGATAAGTGAATATTAGCCCAAATGCTCAGAATACCTAACATAGAAATCACAGACCACATGAAGCTCAAGAAGAAAGGCCAAAGTGTGAATGTTTTGGTCCCTATTAGAAAAAGGGGAACAAAATACTCATGGGATCAAATACATAGACAAAGGGGGAAGTATAAACTGAAGGAAAGGCCATTCAAAGACTGCCCTACCTGGGGATTCATCCCATATACAGTCACCAAACCCGACACTATTGTAAATGACAAGGAGTATATCCTGACAGGAGCCTGATATATGCTGTCTCCTGAAAGGCTTTTCCAGAGCCTGACAAATAGAGATGTCGATGCTTACTGAGCACTGGGTCCCTAATGAGATCCCCAATAAAGGAGATAGAGAAAGAACTGAAGGAGCTGAAGGGGTTTGCAACCCCATAGGAAGAATAATAATATCAACAAACTAGACACACTAGAGTTCCCAGGAGCTAAACCACCAACCAAAGAGTACACATGGAGGGACCCCTGGCTAAAGCCACATATGTAGCAGAGAATGGCCGTGTTGGGCATCAATAGGAGGAGGGGTCCTTGGTCCTATGAAGGCTCTATGCCCAAATGTACAGAAATTTGAGGGTGGAATACCTACATAAAAGCATGAGAGGAGGAACTGGAAAAGGAATAACATTTGAAATGTAAATAAAGAAAATATCCAATAAAACAAAGCAAAACAAAACAAAAACGACAACAAAAAAAGAGTATAAAAACATGAATCAAATATTCCCAAATAAATATTTTGCCTATTGTGTATGTGAAAAAAAGTTACATGAAAGTATATCGTTAAAAATTGTGGTTACCCTTTTGGCTGGGGCAGACACCTAGCTGGTCTGCTCCCATGAAGACACCATATCCTGAGATATCCTACAGGAGCCACTGCACTAAGAGCAGCGAGTAAGAATCCTCTCCAACTACCCTATGTCCCATAGCTACAACTGGGAGCCTGGGGCGCTCAAGACCCATCAGCCACCCAAACCCCACCTCTCCGGAATATCACTCCCTTTCTATTCCTCACTTGGTTCTTTTGGCTGGGGCAGACACCTTGCTGGTCTCCTCTCGTAAAGATACCATATACTGAGACATCCTAGAGGAACCACTGCACACAGAGCAATGGGTAAGAACCCTCCCCTACTACCCTATGTCCCAGAGCTACAACTGGAAGCATGGGGAGCTCAGGACCCATCAGGCACCCAAATCCCAGCCCTCTAGAATACTACTTCCTTTCCACACTTTGCTTGGTCCTTTTGGCTGGGGCAGAAACTTAGCTGAAGATACCATATCCTGAGACATCCTAGAGGAGCCACTGCACTCAGAGCAGAGGACACCTACCTGGTCTGCTCCTGTGAAGACGCCTTATCCTGAGCCATTCTAGAGAAACCACTACACTCAGAGCAGCAGAATTTAAGGATCCAAGAGGCAGCCTGATCAAAGGATCACAGGATCACAGAGACATCTGAACTCTGAGGAGTTCTGACAAGTGCAAGATAACTGGAAAGACAGGCTCCAGTCAGAGACAGTGAGTGCAAGTAGCACTAGAGTTAACCAGGAGGCGAAAGGCAAGAGCAAGAACATAGGCAAAGAAACCAAAGTTACTTGGCATCATCAAAACCCAGTTCTCCCACCATAACAAGCTCTGAACACCCCATCACACTGGAAAAGCAGGATTCAGAATTAAAATCACTTCTCATGATAATGCTAGAGGACTATAAGAAGGACATAAATAACTCCCTTAAAAAAGTACAGGAGAACAAAGGTAAACAGGTAGAAGCACTTAAAGAGGAAACACAAAATCCCTTAAGGAATTGTAAGAAAACACAATCAAACAGGTGAAGGAATTAAAACCATCTAGGATCTAAAAATGGAAGTAGAAACAATAAAAAAAAAAATCTAAAAGGGAGACTACCATGGAGATAGAAAACCGAGAACCTAGGAAAAAAATCAAGAGTCATAGATACAAACATCACTAACAGAATACAAGAAGTAGAAGAGAGAATCTCTTGTACAGAAGATACCATGGAAAACATTGACACAACTGTCAATGAAAATGCAAAAAGTTCCTAACACACACACAAAAACAAAACCAGGATACAATGAGAAATCCAAACGTAAGGATAGCAGGTATAGATGAGAGTGAAGATTCCCAACTTAAAAAGCCAGTAAATATCTTCAGCAAAATTATAGAGGAAAACTTTCCTAACCTAAACAAAGAGATGTCCATGAACATACAAGAAGCCTACAGAACTCCAAATAGACTAGACCAGAAAAGAAACACATCTTGTCACATAATAATCAAAATATCAAATGCACAAAACAAAGAAAAAATACTAAAAGCAGTAATGGAAAAAGATAAAGTAACATATAAGGCAGACCTATAAGAATTACACCAGACTTCTCATCAGAGACTATAAAAGCCAGAAGATCCTGGATTGATATCATAAAGACCCTAAGAGAATACAAATGCCAGCCTAGACTACTATAATCAGAAAAACTTTCAATCACTATAGATGGAAAAACCAAGATAGTCCATGACATAACCAAATTTATAGAATAGCTTCCCACAAATCCAGAACTTCAAAGGATAATTAATGGAAAACAAACACAAAGAGGGAAACTACAACCTAGATAAAGCAAGGAAGTAATCTTCCAACAACCCCAAAGGAAGATATCTACACAAACATAATTCCACCTCTAATAACAAAAATAACAAGAAACAACAATCATTTTTCTTAATATCTCTTAACATTAATGGTCTCAATTCCCCAATAAAAACACATAGACTATCAGACTAGATACATAAACAGGACCCAGAATTTTGCTGCATACAGGAAATGCACCTCAATATCAAAGATAGACACAATATCAGAGTAAAGGGCTGGAAAACAATTTTACAAGCAAATAGTCCCAAGAAACAAGCTGGAGTAGCCATTCTAATTTCAAATAAAATCGACTTTAAACCAAAAGTTATCAAAAAAAGATAAGGAAGGATACTTCATATTCATCAAAGAAAAAATCTACCAAGATGAACTCTCAATTCTGTACATCTATGCTCCTAATGCAAGGGCACCCACATTCATAAAAGAAACTATACTAAAACTCAAATTAGTACCTCACATTGTACCTCACACAATAATAGTGGGGGATTTCAATACCCCAGTCTCAGCCATGGACAGATCATGGAAACAGAAAATAAACAGAGATGCAGTGGAATTAATGGAAGTTGTGAACCAAATGGATTTAACAGACATCTATAGAACATTTCATCCTAAAACAAAAGAAAATACATTTTTCTCGGCACCTCATGGTATCTTCTCCAAAATAGACCATATAATTGATCACAAAACAGGCCTCAACAGATACAAAAGGACTGAAATAATCCCTTGCATCCTATCAGATCACTACTAAGGCTGGTCTTTAATAATGAGAAAGACAATGGAAAGCCCACATACACATGGAGACTGAACAACACTCCACTCAAGGATGACTTGGTCAAGAAAGAAAGAAAGAAAGAAAGAAAGAAAGAAAGAAAGAAAGAAAGGAAGGAAGGAAGGAAGGAAGGAAGGAAGGAAGGAAGGAAGGAAGGAAGGAAGGAAGAAAGAAGTTAAAGACTTTTTGGACTTAATCAAAATGTGGACACATCATGCCAAAACTTGTGGGACCCCATGAAAGCAGTACTAAGAAAAAAACGCATACCTCTGAGTGCCTACAAAAAGAAACTGGAGATAGCATACACTAACAACTTGACTGCACACATGAAAGCTTTAGAACAAAAAGAAGCAAATACATCCAAGAAGAGTAGACAGCAGGAAATAATCAAACTCAGAGCTTAAATCGACCAAGGAGAAACAGAAAGAACTATGCAAAATATCAACAAAACAAGGAACTGGTTCTTTTAGAAAATCAAAAAGATAGATAAACCCCAAGCCAGACTAACCAGAGGGCACAGCGAAAGTATCGAAATTAATAAAATCAGAACTGAAAGGGGAGATATAAAAACAGAAACTGAGAAAATTCAAGGAATCATCAACAACAAAGGCATATATTTAACAAAATTCGAAAATCTGGATGAAATGGACATTTTCTAGATAGATACCAGGCACCAAAATTAAATCAGGAGCAAATAAACCATCTAAACTGTCCTATAACCCCTAAAGAAATAGCAGCAGTCATTAAAGGTCTCCCCACCAAAAAGAGCTCAGGACCAGATGGATTTAGTGCAGAATTCTATCAGACCTTCAAGGAAGACCTAATACCAATTCTCTTCAAAATATTCCACAAAATAGAAACAGAAGGAACACTACCAAATTTGATCTATGAAGCCAAAATTATGCTCATACCTCAACCTCACAAAGAACCAACAAATAAAGAAAACTTCAGACCAATCTCCCTTATGAATATTGATGCAAAAAATTTCAATAAAATTCTTGCAAACTGAATCCAAGAAAACATCAAAACAACCATCCATCATGATCAAGTAGGCTTTACCCCAGGAATGCAGAAATTATTCAATATTTGGAAATCCATCAATGTAATCCACTATATAAACAAACTCAAAGAAAAAAAAACACATGATCATCTCAACAGATGCAGGGAAAGCATTTGACAAAATTCAACATCCCTTCCCAGTAAAAGGCTTGGAAAGATCAGGAATTCAAGGCCCCTACCTAAACATAGTAAAAGAAATATATAGCAAACCAATAGCGAACATCAAACTAAATGGAGAGAAAATTGTAGCAATCCCACTAAGATCAGGGACTAGACAAGGCTGCCCACTCTCACCCTACCTATTCAATATAGTTCTGGAAGTCCTAGCCAGAGCAATTAGACAACAAAAGGAAGTCAAAGGGATACAAATAGAAAAGAAAGAAGTCAAAATTTCACTATTTGCAGATGATATGATACTATACTTAAATGACTCTAAAACTTCTACCAGAGAACTCCTAAACCTGATAAACAACGTCAGCAAAGTGGCTGGATATAAAATCAACTCAAACAAATCAGTAGCCTGCCTCTACTCAAAGGATAAATGGGCTGAGAAAGAAATAAGGGAAATGACTTTCTTCACAGTAGTCATAAATAATATAAAATACCTTGGTGTGAATCTAACCAAGCAAGTGAAAGGTCTGTATAACTAGATCTTCAAGTCCTTGAAGAAATCAAAGAAGATCTCAGAAGATGAAAAGATCTCCCATGCTCGTTCGTGGATTGGTAGGCTAAATATAGTAAAAATGTCCATCTTGCCAAAAGCAATCTACAGATTCAATCCAATTCCCATCAAAATTTCAAATCAATTCTTCATAGAGATAGAAAGAGCAATTTGCGAATTAATTTGGAATAACAAAAGACCCAGGATAGTGAGAACTATTCTGAACAATAAAAGCACTTCAGGGGGAATCACCATCCCTGACTTCAAATTGTACTACCGAGCAATAGTAATAAATACAGCATGGTATTGGTACAGAGACAGACAAGAAGATCAATGGAATAGAATTGAAGATCCAGAAATGAACCCACACACCTATGGTCACTTCATCTTTGACAAAGGAGCTAAACCGTCCAGCGGAAAAAGGACAACTCTTTCAACAAATGCTCCTGGTTCAACTGGACATCAGTGTGTAGATCAATCAGAATGTAAATCAATCCATTCTTATCTCTTTGAACAAAGCTCAAGTCCAAGTAGATAAAGGACCTTCACACAAAACCAGATACACTGAAACTAATAGAATAGAAGGTGGGGAAGACCCTCGGATACATAGGCACAGGAGAAAAGTTCCTGAACAGAACACCAATCACTTATACGATTGACAAGTGGGACCTCATAAAATTGCAAAGATTCTGTAAGGCAAAAACCACTGTCAATACGACAAAATGGCAACCAACAGATTGGGAAAAGATCTTTACCAATCCTACATATGAAAGAGAGCTTATATCCAAGGTATACAAAGAACTCAAGAAATTAGACTCCAGACAGTCAAATAACCCTACTAAAAATGGGGTACAGAGATAAATAAAGATTTCTTTTTTTTGAGGTATCATAGGCACATTTATTGTTACAGATTAAGAGCAGAACCTATTTTCTGACTGTATCTCCAACAAGTAATATATACCTGTATGTCTTTCAAAACAGTTTCTCTTTTCCTTTGGATATTGTTTTTTTTATAATATAATTTTTTTCAAATTGTAATTTATACTCATTCACACAGGGGTTATAAACACAGAAAGGCAGGATGTGGGGAAGGGGATGACACTGGAGTGTGGGTGTTCAGGGGGAATACAGATATCTTTCAGAACAGGGTATTGGCTGGGTAAGGGTTCAGGGGACAGGTCGCTATGGCTCTGCCTATGATTCCATTGTCCTTATCTAAGTTGGTATTATCTGCCAAGGCTACCTATTTACAAGGTCTATGACTACTCAGGCTGGTAAATTGTCACAAAAACTGCCTGTTTACAATAGCTTATAGCCATCGGTTTCAGTGTTTATCCACAGAGACACAAGAATTGGTGTTAGTATACATGTATGACAGGCCTATTGCTGATTTTAGGCCTATGGCTGCTTTTAGGCCTTCAGTGTATAAGCAGGGATGCCCCTGACATCTCCTCCCTTCTCTAAGTATAGACGGGCTGTGGCAATTGCGAAGGCAGGGATAGAGGCCTGACCTCCAGTAATTGAAGGGGACCTAAACAAAGATTCTTAACTGAGGACACTCGAATAGCTGAAAAGCACCTAAAGAAATGTTCAATATCCTTAGTCATCTGGGAAATGCAAATCAAAACAACCCTGAGATTCCAACTCATGCCAGTCAGAATGGGTAAGATCGAAAACTCAGGTGATAGTAGATGCTGGCAAGGATGTTGAGAAAGAGGAACACTTATCCATTGTTGGTGGGATTGCAAGATGGTACAACCACTCTGGAAATCAGTCTGGCAGTTCCTCAGAAAACTGGACATAGCATTACCTGAAGACCCAGCTGTATCACTTCTGGGCATATACCCAGAAGATACTCCAACATATAACAAGGACATATGCTCCACTATGTTCATAGCAGCCTTATGTATAATAGCCAGAAGCTATAAAGAACCCAGATGTCCTTCAACAGAGGAATGGATACAAAAAATATGGTATATTTACACAACAGAGTATTACTCATCCATTAAAAACAATGAATTTGAGAAATTCTTAGGCAAACGGATGGAACTAGAAAATGTCATCCTGAGTGAGGTAAGCCAATCACAAAAGAACACACATGGTATTCACTCACTGGATATTATCCCAGAAGCTTGAAATATCTAAGAGTCAACTCACAGACCACATGAAGCTCATGAAGAGGAAGACCAAGTGTGGGTAATTTGGTCCTTCTTAGAAGGAGTAACAAAATACTCAGGGGGCAAATATGCAGACAAAGTGTGGGACAGAAACTGAAGGAGGGGCCATCTGGAGACCATTCTACCTGAGTATCCATCCCATGTGCAGTCACTAAAGGTAGATGCTGATATGGATGTCCGGAAGTGCATGCTGACAGGAGCCTGACATAGCTGTCTCCTTAGAGGTCGGCAAGAGCCTGACATATTCAGAGGCAGATACTGGTAGCTAATTATTGAACTGATCAAGGGCTTCCCAATAGAGGAGTTAGAGAGAAGACTGATGGAGCTGAAAGGCTTTACGGCCCCATGAGGAGAGCAACAATACCAACCACCCAGAGCTCCCAGAGTCTAAACCACAAGCCTGGGAGCACATAGGGAGGGAACCATGGCTCCATCTGTATATGTAGTGGAGGATGGCCTTGTTGGGCATAGGTGGAAGAGGAGATCCTTGGTCCCATGAAGGCTGGACACCAAATGTGGTGGAATTCGAGGGTGGGGTGGTGGGAGTGGAGGGGTAGGTGAGGGCACATCCTCATAGAAGCAGGAGGAGGGGTGATGGGACAGGGGATTCCTGGGTAGGTGTTGAAATCAGGTAAAGAGATAACATCTGAAATGTAAATAAAATATCCAATAGAAAAAAGAAATTAGAAAAAATTGGTTAATTCAAGTAAAGGAAACACAGAATGAAATGTTAGATAATTTCAATCCAGCTTTGAGAAAAATGAGTATGCTGATAATTAAATATCTTATAGCAAAAAGAGTACTTATAATAGTATAATAATAGTTTATAGATATATTCCCCTGCCCACTGAGTCCAGTTTCGCACAGACGCTGCCCTAGGACTCCTGCTGCCCTTTTAGAGGCTCATTGTCCTGCTCCCTTTCCATTCATCTCCCTAGACTAATCCTTCACTTGTCAAGTCCCCAGGGGCACACCCAGAAGCTGGGGCAATTACAATGTTCCATGATTTCTACTGTTCAACACAAAGCTAAGTACAAGGCTTACTGTACTAGGAATACTGAGATTAGCCCAAACACCATCCCTGCTACATTAAGAAGATTATAGGACAACCAGAGGGCTAAAGGCCAGCATAAGAACATATTCGAGCTTTCAATGGACCAAGGGCTTCTCCCATTGATGACCAACAAGGCCATCCTCTGCTACATATGTGTCTGGGGCCATAGGTCGTTTCATGTGTACTCTCTGGTTGGTGATTTAGTCCCTGGGGGCTTTAGGGTATCTGGTTGATTGATATTGTTGTTCTTCTTGTGGGGTTGTAAACCCCTTCAGCTCCTTTGGTCCTTCCTCTAACTTCTCCATTGGAGAACCTGTGCTCAGTTCAATGGTTGGCTTCGAGCATCTACCACTGTATATGTCAGGCTCTGGCAGAGGCTCTCATGAAACATTTATATCAGGCTTCTGTCAACATGCACTTCTGGGCATCTGTTATTGTGTCTGGTTTTGGTGTCTATATATGGGACTTATCCCCAGGTTGGGTACTCTCTGGTTGGCCTTTCCTTTAGTTTCTACTCCATACTTTGTCTCTGTATTTGCTCCTGTGAGTATTTTGTTCCCCTTTCTAGAAGGACTGAAATATCCACACTTTAGTGTTTCTTCTTCTTGAGTTTCATGTGGTCTGTAATTGTATCTTGGGTATTTCAAACTTTTGGGCTACTATCCACTTATCAGTTAGTGCATACCATGTGTGTTCTTTTGTGACTGGATTACCTCACTCAGGATTATTTTCTAGTTCCATCCATTTCCCTAAGAATTTCATGAAGTCATTGCGTTTAATAGGTGAGTAGTACTCTATTGTGTAACTGTACTAAATTTTCTGTATCCATTCTTCTGCTGTAGGATATCCAAATTCTTTCCAGCTACTGCCTATTATAAATAAGGCTGCTAAGTACATAGTGGAATATGTGGCCTTGTTAAATGTTGAAGCATATTTTGGCTATATGCTCAGGGGTATAGCTGGATCCTCAGGTAGTACTATGTAGAATTTTCTGAGGAAGCTCCAGACTACTTTCCAGAGTGGTTGTATGAGCTTGCAATCCACCAACAATGGAGGAGTGTTCCTCTTTCTCCACATCCTCACCAATATCTGCTGTCACCTGAGTTTTTGATCTTAGCCATTCTGAATAGTCTGAGGTATAATCTCAGGGTTGTTTGGATTTGCATTTCCCTGACGATTAAGGATGTTGATCATTTCTCTAGGTGCTTCATGGCCATTCAGTATTCCTTAGTTGAGAATTCTTTGATTAGGATGTACCTCATTTTTAATAGTGTTATTTGGTTCTCTAGACTTCCTCTACTCAAAGTATAAACAGGCTAAAAAAAAATTAGGAAAACGACACCCTTCACAATAGCCACAAATAATAGAAAATATATTGATGTGACTCTAACCAAGCAAGTGAAAGATCTGTATGACAAGAACTTCAAGTCTCTTAAGAAAGAAATCAAAGAAGATCTTAGAAGATGGAAAGATCATCCATGCTCATGGATTGGCTGGATTAATATAGTAAAAATGGCCATCTTGACCTACACAGTCCACAGATTCAATGCAATCCCCATCAAAGTTCCAACTGAATTCTTCATAGAGTTGGAAAGAGCAATTTCCAAATTCACTTGGAATAACAAAACTGTATGGTATTGATACAGAGACAGGCAGAATTCAATGGAATAGAATTGAAGACACGGAAATGAACTCAGACACCTATGGTCATTTGATATCTGACAAAGGAGCTAATTACTACCACCCGGTAGAAAAAGACAGCATTTTCAATAAATGGTGCTGGTTCAGCTGGAGATCAGCATGTAGAAGAATGTAAATTGATCCATTCTTATCTCCTTGTAAAAAGCTCAAATCCAAGTGGATAAAGGACCTCCACATAAAACTTTGTACACTGAAACTAATAGAAGAGAAAGTGGGGAAGACCCTCGAATACATGGACACAGGGGAAATTTTCATAAAGAGAACACCAAAGGCTTGTACTCTAATATCAAGAGTCAACAAACGGGACCTCATAAAATTGCAAAGCTTCTGTAAGGCAAAGAACACTGTCAATAAGACAAAGCAGCAACCAACAGATTGGGGAAATATCATTATAAATCCTACATCTGACAGAGGGCTAATATCCAATATACACAAAGAACTCAACATATAAATTCTTGAAAAGAACATCAATCTGTTGTTCCAAATGCCTATCTAAATCCTCTTGTATACTCAACACATGAGTAACATTTTTTTTTGCTAAATGATTAACAAAAGTAGCTTTTTTAACTTCTTGTGCCAACACAATTGCAGAACTCGTCCTAGAATTTAATGTAATTAAAGTTGTTAATCCAGCAATAATCATGCCCACTACCCTCGTGCTTTCAAGTCAAGCCTGACTCACTTATTCTAGTGCTTACAAGCTTTTTTCAGAATACCAAAGTCCTGTAATACTCAAGGCAATAAAACAAAAGCTCGTTGATAGACCCCCATAACAGACATACTAGGTTTCAACACACTAATGCAATTGAAAAGTGTACAATCAATACAACTTACCTTAAATACTGTAGAAGAAACAAAAGTAATTTTAACACAACAATTAAAAGAGCCTTAATGCATGCACTAACACTTGTTTGAAATCTAGATCCTGTCCCAGTTTTATCTCTTGCTAACATAACATCATAGAGAACTGTAGCTAATAACCAAATATGTCTCTGAAAATGTAAAGAACCAGCCTGTCAAATGTGCTTCATCCTATTGAAATTATTGGAAGAAGGTTCA
Source organism: Grammomys surdaster (assembly GCF_004785775.1). Classification (NCBI taxonomy): domain Eukaryota; kingdom Metazoa; phylum Chordata; class Mammalia; order Rodentia; family Muridae; genus Grammomys; species Grammomys surdaster. Next base: position 2,953,694 of record NW_021604651.1, read on the forward strand.
CAGCTTAAAATTAAGGAGCCATCTTAACGGTCATGTCAAATGCCAATGGATTTGTGTTACTTCTATAATTTACAGTGATAGTCATTATAATTAGAAAAAAGTTTAAAGACACCTGTAGGATATTTGACATAATTCTAACACATCTCGGGATGTTTTAACTTTGCATAATGAGATATGAATTTAAAGAATGCTGCTCTACTGAGTTTTGATGCTGCAGATACTGCTTATAAAATTATCCATGGCCTGAAGTTAGCATTTCCATTTTGCTCAAGCTTCAAGAGTGGCAAATATAGCTTGACCTTTATGACCTGGGAATACATTTATACTTGCCCATTGGGTTAAAGCTGGTGTTTAACAACATCAACATGTTGGCAGCCAAAGTACATGTCTTGAACCTGAAAGTGGACCCCTAGACAGAGTTATTAAACAGGCTAGCAAGCCAAGGGCAGGTACAATTCTGCACAGAGCCTTACCAACCTAAGACAGAAGTGCATTGCTTTTAATAATGCACATTGCATGATGGGTAAGGAAGGCATTCTAGTCAGAACAACCTAAGACATGCTCAGTCTTGTTTATGAAATTTAAAAAAAAAAAAAGGTGAAATGTGGAGAGCTTTTGGAGCTGCTTGGCAGGAATCTGACATTGGCCAAGGACAAAGAAATGGGTTTCAGGAAGGAATCTATATCTTAGTCTAGAACAAAGAAGTAATTTCAGGCAGGAATCTAAATCTTAGACTAGAACAAAGAAGGCATGAAAATGACTCTGGGCTAGGACAGGGAAGTACACTCAGATGTTTTGCTCATCCTGATAAGCCCTTAGAAACAGTGATCATGAGACTTTGTTTATTGCCTTGATTGTTCTTTGACCATTCGTGTTTATTGTCTTGCTTGTTCTTTGACTATTTGCATCTATTGTATTGCTAGTTCCTCAACCTAGAACTGACCTTAGTACTTGCATGTAATTGAAATGGTATAAAAGCAGACTGGGAAAAAAATTAAAAAAAAAAAAGAAAAACAGGACAAAAAATAAATTACTGAAAAAACTATTTATACATACATTAATAGTTGGTCTGATATGAATCAATGTTGTAAACAATCAAAACTCTTCTAAAACATTTCAAATTAGCATATTCTGAAAATAATGCCTTAATCAAAACAAGAAAGTCAGCAGATATGTGAAATATCAGTAGTGATAAATGCAACATAAAATTAGATTAATAATTGTCATTTTTAAAATAATTTATTTATTTTTTCTGGGCACATACTAAAGCAAAGAGGTTTCTTATAGTATTGTTTTTTTTTTTTTTGTCAAGAAATGAGATCTGATCCTTGTTGAGTTCATAAATACAAACGCAAACCAGATACACTTAATCATCTCTTTCTTTTAGAACTATTGAATTAGTGGCTGAAGGAACCAGAACTAATTGATATATGGATATTCTATATATAGATATGGAAAAGTCCCTCAACACATTTTAAAATTAAATTAATTTAAATTAGTATATGATAAGGATAAGAAATAGTTTATAAGTTAAACATTTCCAGTAACCAGAAGATTAAACTGTGAAACATTGTTTCTCTTTAAAAAAATGACTGGGAAAAACTAAAGGAAGTAAATTATATATGAAACCCACAAGATAATACTCTCTTTAGTAAACAGAAAACATTCTTATAGTGCCCAATAATCCTCAACTAAAACAAAAAAAAAAGAAAGATTTTTATCTATTTTTGTGATAAAATTATTCTCTTATGTAATTTAGTACTGTAGATTCAAGTTCAAAAACTCACTATCCACTTACATGTAGAAAACTGACAGATATGAAGACATGAAATCAAGTATGAAATGCCATAAAATTATGATGACTATGATGAAGCTGAAAATAGGACCTATACCTCATTTATTTGATATTATTTCTTTGCATACATTTGGAGGATGAGCAAGAACTCAGCACTTGAGAAGATTTGTAGGTAATATAGAAACATTTATATATATACATATATATATATGTGTGTGTGTGTGTATCAAATATATATTACAAATACATATTGCATACATATTAAATATATATATTACAAATATATATTTCATATATATTACAAATATATATTACACATATATTACAAATATATATATTACAAATATATATGCATATTAAAAATATTGTGGATTATATCACAGAATAATAACTACATAACGTACAAAGTCTCTAAAAGTCTGGAGGTTATATTTTATACTTGTGTTTTTATTTTATCTGGGTTCTGGAGAATTAAACACAGGTCCTTATGTAAAAAGGCAAGCCAATCATCTCAACTAGATCGTTACATCCTCAGAAACCTTTAAATGTTTGTATAGTTTACTTCTAACCCTAGTTTGTAGAAAATAATGGAATAGATGTATGTTTCTAGTAGTCATAATAAGAAAATGCAGAATTCAAGGTGCTATAAACCACAGGGTAAACTCTATGATATGTTTACGAAGACATAACAACCCTTACTACTATTATTAAAAAGAATTATTTCCTAAGTGCACATTGGTGGACCAACAAAGGATCACTAATTTTTTCATAGTATTGAGACATGAACTTGATATCACAACCCTTTGAAATAGCTGTGCATAAACTTCTTAGTGTCAGCAATAGACAGCATCATAAATGAGTCTATTGTAGCAACTGAGTTCTTGACCCTTTTAAAATGCAGGAGTAGATCAACATTCTTCCCTTGATTGTATCTTGCAACTAAGGGCAGATGTTTCATATGCATGATAAATATACATAGTCTTCTGTTAGAAGAGACTGTAAAAGAAACCAAGACTCTCATAAGATTTGAACATAAATGTTGCTTCTTTTCAATGAGAATGGCATGAATTATACTCTATATGTCATAAACCAATAGCACATTGGTAAAGAAAATGAAGAGGTGAAGGTACCATTTTTCAAGTTAAATAAAACCAGATCTACCTAAAATAAGTCTTTAAACACTAGCACAACTACAATGAGAAGTGGCTTTAATTTTTTAACAACTAAACAAGCCAAAAGATAAACTTGTTAAAGATGCATATCCTAGTAACTTGTTTGCAATTTACTAAATGCCTAATATCATGGATGCTAAAAATCAAAATTAAACAGTTGTGTTATAAAGAACCCTTGTAAGTTGAAAACACTTTAAAGATAGCTTTAATTTCTTTAATCAGTTATATTGTTAGAAATGGAAATTGGATGTTAAACTTGAAACTCAAATATATCGAAAATTACAGAGTATTTATTGAATTAAAATTTTGAAAGGCATTGTGTTTTAAGCTTTAGAAAAACATGGAATGTTCATGAAATTATAACTTTTATAAATATGCCTGTATGACTATTTCATCACATGTATGGTAACAGATGCACCACAAGACTATGCTAGAGGCCCAAACTTTACTCCTAGAAATGAACACCAAAAAATATTTAGGATAAAGAACTTTTCATTTTCCACATGAGTCTTTCATAGACTCCCCTGTATGATTGTTATCCTGATTTTTGGGGGGCTACTATGTATTCTGTAGCTGATGACTTCATAAAGCAATTCAATTTATCTGTAATATTGCTAATATTTGAAGAACTTTTTATGATTATTAACCAAATGTACTTACTATTGACTTCACTATCCTGATTTTTCCTTTGAACCAAAATAAGTTAAATCATATTTATCTTGTTATGATAGACTATTCAAATACCTGAAAGTAGTTCTCACCTTTAAATATTTTCATGTGCACATGTAAATATTTATCTGAAATACACACATATAGGTTGATAGGTCTATATTTATAGATATATACATTATATATACATTTTATATACATGTTTGTATATATATGTATATATACATACATATATATGTGTACCTATATATTGCAATAATGTACCATTGTTATTTTGCTAGACCAGCATAATTACTTACTGCATTCTAAACTTGACCCTTATACCAATAGTAAGTGTAACTACCGTACTATATCAAAGAAACATCTCTACATAGCAAACGGAGACACCACAGAAAAGTACGTCTAGACACACTAATGATATCAACAGATCTGGAGCTCCCAACACCAACAGATATCTAAATCATAGGCCTTGCTTCTGTCTTTCATGGAACATCACTGAAGGAGGGGCTGAAAGATTTGAAGAGACAGGATAACTATGGTGGAAGGAGGAAAACCCTAAGCAAATAACTACAGGAAACTAATGACTGCTTGCAGAAAAAAAAAAATAGTCTCCCCCAATGATGAGCCCCCTTATTGCTTGTCCAGTGGAAAGTGGTCAGCATTGAAAACATATGAAAAAAACAATAATGTGGCTTCAAAAGATTAGAGTTCACTTTCAAAATATTAAACCACATTTAAATATTTTTATCTAGAAATGAATGGTATTTAATTTTTTTAATAGCAGGATTGAGAAAATTTTTATTAATAATAACTAGAAACAGGAAATCCTGATGAGCAAATACATTTTATACCTCAGTTGTAGTTGAATAAAATAGTTTACACTGCTATCAAAATGACATTAAGTATTAGTTTGCATGGGAATGAAGACATAAAGAAAATTTTATTTTTATATATTCTCATAAAATAATTTTAACATGAGATTTTCTCAAAATAGATTTTGTTTGACATGCTCATAAGCAGAAACTCAACAAAATGATTTGTTAAAATAACAATACACACTAATGAGCACCAGAGACAGAATGTTAGCCACATTATTATACATGATTTACTATAGATTAATAATTGCATGGTGAGATGATCAATATTAGTTTTTCTATGACTACAATTTAAAATCTCATAGCTTCTGTATTTCATATTTACAAAAATGGGTGTACTTGGCAGTTTCTTAAATATTAATCATAAATTCATCATGATGTATTTTTATTGGATGTTTTATTTACATTTCATATGTTATCCCCCTACCCCATTCTTACCCCTGCCCAGGAACCCCCTATACCATCACTCCTCCTCCTCTCACCTCCCCACCCTCAAATTCCCACCCACTGGGGCATCTAGCCTTCATGAGACCAAGGATCTCTTCTCCCACCTATGCCCGACAGGGCCATCCTCCCTTACATATACAGCTGAAGCCATGGATCCCTCCCTAAGTGCTCCGAGGCTGGTAGTTTAGAACCTGGGAGCTCTGGTTGGTTGGTATTAAAATGAGGAGTCAGGCTTAATCAAAGAAAAGAACTGTTGAACTTTAAACTGAACAAATACAGTTCAGTTTAAAGCATTTTTTTAACATCCCTACAGCCTTGGGTTCAATCCCCAGTAGCTAAAAATATAAAAGTAAGAGGATTTAAAATGAGAAAATTGCCCAAGTAAAAACTAAGTGAGTGGTGGAAAAACTGAAACAAATCTTCTGACTGGAAGTAGAATAATATGTAATTTTTACAAGGAAATGGGAGTAAACTAGAGAATATTAAGGACTATGAAGTTGGCAGAGAAAATGTACTCCAAATAATGAAAATTGATAAGATCTCACAAACATACAGGGCAGAGTCAGTGTTTAAATTTGAGATGTCTGCCCTGAGAAGAAAGAGTCCTCATTGATGGCATACAATGAGTGTTTGTTCAAAACTGCCAACCAACCATGACCCAAGTAAAGCTGATTGTTTCAATTATAATCATTATACACCATTATACATTGTCATGATAACCATGTGCAAACCAAAAGATACATACTTTAATTCACAATTTAAAAGTTGTTATACCAATAGGGATTTAAGTTATGATCTGAGTTCTACATCATTTAGAGCATACTACATGGAAAAGAAGACAAGGAAATATATCCTGTTATGTTGCAATGCTTATGGAATCTTTAGCTGACTTGTATATACTAGAGGAATAGAGGCGGTTCCCATAATATAGAAGCCATTTTCTACTATGTAAATAACAAGGCAGTACCAAGCTTACTTTGTCAAACATCCTATGAAAGTTGCTAAGACAACAATTGATATTCTTTTTGTTAATGTATGCTGTGTTGATATTACAACAATGCAATGTCATTAAATGCTTATGAGTAGCTCAGAGTTTGATTTTTATTCAAAGAAGAAAAAAAAAAGACCAAAGATATACCACACCTTCGTGGTTAAATCTATCTGCCAAAATTCCAGGTACCACGTACCAGTATAGAAAGAGCACAATAGCCAGATAAAACTTTTTGGTTTTTATCTCAATCCAAGCTATGCAGGGAAAGGATAAAATCTAGCATAAAAGAAAGTGATGGTAAAATATAGAGTTTGTACTCACCAATAACAACTTAAAAATCCATACATAAAAAGGTTTTAGAAGAAATATTCTTTACAAATATTTTGTATATAGAAGTGTGTATTATGTGAATATGGTATGTGTGTGTGTATGTGTGTGTGTGTTGGGTGTGCACATACGTTTGTGGTTGCACAAACTTCTGCACAGCAGTTCAAAGATCAAAGAGGATGCCAGTGTCTTATTTTATTTTCTATCTTATTATTTTGAGACATCATTATTTCTCATAAATCTAGGTACAAAAGTATTTAATATTCTATTAAATTATTTGAACAACAGTCAAAGAATTATGTGTCATCACTAAGTGAGATTTATGTTAAGACTTCAATTTCAGTTTAGTTTATGAAAACTAATCAAGATAGTATATTACCCAAAAAAAGCATGAAGACACATGGTTATACCTTACTAGAGGAAATACACCTTATACAACACAATACTCACTCTTGAATTTTGAAAATAACATCACAACATACAAGGAAAAGAAGTTTCTCAGCCTGGTCAATAACAATAGGAAACATTTCAAATATAGGCAAGAATTTCTCCCATTTACACCTACCTAATTATGATGATTTTAGCTATTCTGATGAGTAAAGGAAGACTGTAAAAGTGAGAAAAGAGGGATAGGAAGAAAAGTAACCACACGGAAGCTCAGGCTATAATCTTACACATAAAAATTTTCTTAAAGAATTCAGCACCAAGATAACAAATTTTCTTACTCTTCAGTATTGAACTATTCTGTTTAGTAAGGTGTCTCTATGAATAGGCACACATTATTAGTATTCTTATTAACCAAAAATATGAAAACAAAATTTAATAGATAAGTATGTTCAAAGAACATAAAAACAAACAAAATACATAAAGATAGATTTAGCAAAATTTTGCAAGACCTACAAATGTAAAACATCTCTTCATAAAAGTTAAAAATGTTTTTTTAAATGAAATAGATACTGTTTTCACAGAGTTTTTCTGATCTTATTAAATTGGTCTATAGATGCAGTATGAACAATCAAGTCTCTAGCAATAGGACTGAAGATGAACAACTCTGTGGAAGAGTGATAGCTCAAAATCTGTGAGGACCTATGTACAATCTTGAGCATTGAAAAATAATAATGCTGGCTGCTTTTCCTTAGTAGTAAACAAATAATATTTTTCATGTTTAAGATAAATATAAAGGACTTAGAAATGCCAGATTTACATGTAAAACTATAACTAGAGCACTTTCAGTACATAAAACTTACTCTGATAAAGTTATACCAACCAAAGAATATTAAAACCATGAATTGTGACATGAAAAAGTGAAAAGAAAATAATGAATACACACACTTAAGCATCACAGAGGTTCAGGTAATACACATACAATTTGTATGTGCTAACTAGAATTATTAGGAAATAGTCTAGAAAAAATATAATCTAGACTTTTTGATAAATGACCAAAAGTAATTGTCCTGATGAGGTAATTAGATGCCCAGGGTGAACAAGTAAACAAAAGTTGAGTTTAACAGCTTAGGCTCTTATGGCACACACAGGAATTACCTCAAAGTTGATCACAAACCTGAATTTAAATGCTAAGATTACATAAGTAAGTGGTTTTCTGTTGCTCAATGTTTATTAGATAACAAAGTAAGTGAATAATTCATATAAGACACTGTTGGAATCTTCAAAATTAAAGCAATTTAAGGAGCACTCATTTTTGATGCAGCATACTGTCAGCAAGCATTTGGGGTATCAGGTTCTCACCACATATTCCAGCCTACTTTGAAACTTGTTTTTATGCTTTCGCGCTGGTGTTCTGGGATTATAAACAATCACCAAATTAACTAGCTCATTATACAATACACAAACAAGCACAAATTAAGCATGCATAAAATATTCGACTAGATATTTCATAAGAAAATGAATTATGCCTATTATCAATAAACATAAAAATGTGGAATGTCAAGAAATAAAAAAGATCATTGACTTTACTAATAATAAAGAGATGCAAGCAAAAGAAAAAAGAAAGAAAACCTAATAAAAGATCAAGCATCACTAACAGAATGTAAGAGGTAGAAGAGAGAATCTTAGGTGCAGAAGATACCATAGAAAACATTGACACAACTGTCAAAGAAAATGCAAAATGCAAAAAAATCCTAACACAAAACATCCAGGGAATCCAGGACACAATGAAAAAACCAAACCTAAAGATAATAGATATAGAAGAGAGCAAAGACAAAGATAGGAAAGAGAGAGAGAGAGAGAGGGAGAGAGAGAGAGAGAGAGAGAGAGAGAGAGAGAGAGAGAGAGAGAGAGAGAGAGAGAAAAGATCCCCAACTTAAAGGGCCAGTAAATATATAAAACAAAATTATAGAAGAAAACTTCCCTAACCTAAAGACAGAGATGCCCATATACATAGAAGAAGCCTACAGAATACCAAATAGACTGAAACAGAAAAGACATCACGTAACAGTCAATATATATAGTCAAAATAGTCAATATATATAGTCAAATAGTCATAATATATATAGTCAAATATAGTCAAATATATATAGTCAAATATATAGTCAAAATAGTCAATATATATAGTCATAATAGTCATAATAATCAAAATACCAAATGCACAAAACAAACAAAGAATATTAAAAGCAGTAAGGGGAAAATGTCAAGTAACATATAAAGGCAAACCTATCAGAATTACACCAGACTTCTCAACAGAGACTATGAAAGCAAGAAGGTCCCGGACAGATGTCATACAGACCCTAAGAGAACACAAATGACAGCGCAGGCTACTATGCCCAGGAAAACTTTCATTTACCATAGATGGAGAAACCAAGATATTTCATGACAAAACAAAATTTACACAATATCTTTCCACAAACCCATCACTACAAAGGATAATAGAAGAAAAACTCCAACACAAGCAGAGAAATACAACATAGAAAAAGCAAGAAAGTAATCCTCTTTCAGCAAACCTAAGAGAAGATAGCCACACAAACACAATTCTACCTCTAACAACAAAAATAACAAGAAGCAATAATCATTATACCTTAATATCTCTTAGCATTAATGGACTTGATTCTCCAATATAAAGACATAGACTAACAGACTGAATATGTAAACAGGACCCAGCATTTTGCTGCATACAGGAAATGCACCTCAGTTACAAAGACAGACACTACCTCAGAGTAAAAGGCTGGAAAACAATTTTTCAAGCAAATGGTCCCAAGAAACAAGCTGGAGTAGCCACTTTAATATTGAATAAAATCAACTTTCAACCAAAAGTTATCAAAAAAGATACAAAAGTACACCTCATACTCATCAAAGGAAAAATCTACCAAGAAGAACTCCCAATTCTGAACATCTATGCTCCAAATGCAAGGACACCCACATACATAAAAGAAGCTTTACTAAAGCAAAAAGCACACACTGCACCTCACACAATAATAATGGGAGACTTCAACACCCCACTCTCATCACTGGACAGATCATGGAAACAGAAACTAAACAGAGACACAATAAAACTAACACAAGTTATTGACCAAATGTATTTAACAGATATCTATAGAACACTTCATCCTAAAACAAAAGAATATACCTTCTTCTCAGCAACCCAAGGTACCTTCTCCAAAATTGACCATATAATCAGTCACAAAACAGGCCTCAACAGATACAAGAAGATTGAAATAATCCCATGCATCCTATCAGATCACCACAGACTAAAGCTGGTCTTCAATAGCAACAAAAACAAAAGAAAGCCCATACACACAATGGAAGCTGAACAATGTCTTACTCAATGATAACTTGGTCAAAGAGGAAATAAAGAAATAAATCAAAGGCTTTTTAGAATTTAATGAAAATGGAGGCACAATGTACCCAAACTTATGGGACACAGTGAAAGCAGTGATAAGAGGAAAACTCATAGCTCTGAGTGCCTCCAAAAAGAAACTGGAGAGAGCATACACAACAGCTTAACAGCACACCTGAAAGCTCTAGAACAAAAAGAAGCAAATACATCCTAGATGAGTAAGTAGATGGCAGGAAATAATCAAACTCAGGGCTGAAATCAACCTAGTAGAAACAAAAAGAACTATACAAAGAATCAACAAACCAGGAGCTGGTTCTTTGAGAAAATCTTTTCTTTCTTTCCTTCTTTCCATCCATCCATCCATCCATCCATTCTTCCTTCCTTTCTTCTCTCTCTTTCTTCTTTCTTTCTTTCTTTCTTTCTTTCTTTCTTTCTTTCTTTCTTTCTTT
>NW_021604651.1:2964218-2972633 GCF_004785775.1 Grammomys surdaster
TTTCTTTCTTTCTTTCTTTCTTTCTTTCTTTCTTTCTTTCTTTCTTTTCTCTTGTTCTCTCATTATTTTTTTAATCAAATATAGTCTAACAGTAGTCAAACTGAAAAAGGAAACTTCAGTTGAGAAAATGTCTCCATCTGATTGTCTAGTAGGCAAAGATCATTGAGTATTTTATTGATTGATGATTTATTGTTGTAAATGCCATCCCTAAACAGCTGGAATATGAAATCAGTCTGTACAAGATATTAATTCTATTTCATCATGACCTCTTCTTCAGTGTCTGCCTCCAAGTTCATGTTTGATTTCCTGATTATCATTCATAATGTATTGTAAAATATAAGATGAAAAAACACCTCTCAAAAAATTTGCAATCTATCAGGAAAATGTGAATTAAAATGAAATACTATATTCTATAGAAAAATTTTTATTTAAAAGACTGACAATGTCAACTAATAGTTGGCAATTGTCATAACTTTCATGGGAAACAATTCATAATTATTTTAAGAACCTAAACTTATACTTTGAATGTGACAATCCAGTTTCTTTTCTATCAGTCACCAAAGAGAAACAGCAAAATGCTCCTGCAAACTTTTGTATGTGAACAGTCACTGTGATATTACTCATAATAGCCCAAACCAAAAATCAACAACCAGTGAACTGATAAACTATAGGCACTGTTTAATATGCATATATCTTTACCATGGAAATGTTTTCAGTAACAGAAAGAAACAGGTTACTGATCCCGAGATATGGTATATACAAAACCAAGTAAGTTGTATGGTTACAATGACAAGAAATGCCTAGGAAACTCAAATTTATAAACATGAAATTCAGAGAGCAAGTGGTAGTGGAGGCAGGCATTGGCCATAAATAAAGCCAGTAATCTTTTGATAGATAAAGGCCTCTAATAATGAGTCCTTGTGAGTCAAGAGTCAAGGATACACTTACTAAATATCTTTGCACTATATGTTCACCAAAGGATATCTTGATTAAAGAGAACTCCTTTCAAAAACAAAATGTACACAGTATGTTCCAAACAAATCTCCAGCTTTTAATTGCTTTAATCTTAAAGTGACTGGCTAAAAATTATTTTTACTTCAATATAACATAACAATTAAATACTGTATGAATCATTTTACTTAAAGGGGCCAATGCCTGCATTCAGAATCTATTATACTGTAACTAAATAAAATTTTAATCTCTAATATCAAGCATCTAATATCATGCATTTGTAATGCTCAAGGTTGAAATCATTTCTTTCTGAAAAAAATTTAAACTTTTTAAATTTAAGTAAGATATGTGTTTTAAGCATGAGGATTCTGTTAAAATTCTATAACCCAACATGCAATTATTTGGATTTTAGAGAATCTTATACAGATAATACAGTAGCAATACAGGAACAATATTAGTGGCCTCCACTGGGTCATATATTTGAATACTTAGGAAGTAGAACTATTGAAGTAGGTGTGGCATTGTTGAAGGAAGTGTAGCACTGGGGCTGGGCTTTTGAGGTCTCAAAAGCCCAAGCCAGGCTCAGTGTCACTCTGTCTTCCTGCTTCATGCAGATCCAAATGTAGAACTTGCAGTTTCTCCACCACCATACTTGCATTCGTGCCACCATGTTTCCCACTATGATTATAATTGACTAAGCCTCTGAAACTGTAAACAAGCCCAGTTAAATACTTTTAATAAGAGTTACTATGCATAAATACTAAGACATGTACATAAAAAGAGAAAGGACAACAGAATTAGCATATACATAAAAATCTCAGTTTGTGCTACCCAATTTGAAAGGTAATTCTTGAAAAAGGTGAGACAAAAATTAGTATCCAACTTAAGAGGAGGCCCTAAGGCCTGACACTATTACTGGGGCTACAGTGTGCTCACAAAAAGGGGCCTATCATGACTGCTCTCCTAAAGACAGAAGAAGCAGCTGAGTCAGATGCAGATATTTACATCCAACTAGTGGACAGAAGATACTGACCCCTGTGGTTGAATTAGGGAAAAGCTGGAAGAAGGTGACGAGGAGGTTAACCCTTTAGAAGGATGAGCAGTCTCAACTTACTCGGACCCCTGAGATCTCTCAGACACTGCGCCACCAACCAGGCAGCATATACAAGCTGATATGAGGCCTGCAACACATAATATAGCAGAGGACTACTAGGTTTAGACTCAATAAGAGAAGATGAACCTAACCCTTAAGAGACTGGAGACCCCAGAGAGTGGGGAAATCTGGTGGGCTGGAGGGTGAGGATGGTAGGGACATTGTCATGGAAACAAGGGGGAGAGAAAGAGGTATGTGCTATATAACGTTCAGAGGGTGGATTGGGAGGGGGATAAAATCTGGACTCTAAAAAAAGATTAAATAAAATTAAAAAGAGAAAAGAAATAAAAAAAATACCCTATATTGAGTCTTTTGGACAAACAATATGTTGTGATATAGAATTTCTAACTGTATACTAAATATTTATTATTATATCCATAGGTAAGTATAGCACTTTTCCCTCTCTAAAAATGTTTCCTTTAGTAGATAAAGACCATTACAGAAAGTGACAACTGGTCAAAATGCAGAGAGAGACTGATGTGGATGCTGGGCACAGTTGATCCATCTACAAAACAGAAGAGGTGGAACAATATCACGGAAGACACATGAGCTGTAAGGCAGTGTCTTGAAATGGGGGCATAAAGAATAGGGAGCCAGGGAGGAGGGAGCTTTGTCCGGGAGGAGTTGGGTAGGAGGAGTGAATGGTGATAAGCAAAATACATCATATTAAATTCTTAAAAATTTTTTTAAAGTACCTCATTATTTAGAAGGGCAAAATTGATTCAAAATCAGTAAAGTTGTGTCTAGTGATCTGCTAATATACAAAGAAAGACAAATATAAAATCATCCCTCACCAAATCTACCATTTATCATTTGATATTATCTAATAGACTATTATTATCTTAACAAAAAAGAAATCCTACAAGTTGCTAAATTAAATTCAATCTAAGTTGAAGTCAATCATGGATCCTTGACAGTCAACTGGGATATTCTTACAATTTCATTATGATATGGTAAAATAATAAATACAATTAAGACTTTCAATTAGCATATCATAAAACAACAATTTTAAATAGATTTGATCACAAAAATGAAGGTTACCTCTTTCTTGATTAATGAAAACATTACTTGTACACAAGATTTATTCAAATTTTAGATTAATAAGTCTAATGGGAGAATATTTTTATCATGAAAAATTTCTAATTTGTAATGCTGTCCCTCAATGTCAACTCTGAAAATAAAAGTGAACAAAAATAACAATCCTATTATTCTATCACAAGGATGATATACTTAAAATGCTGGCTGCTTTCTAAAATGTTATTAAAATTATTTGAATAATTAATTTTAGTGTTAATACTAAATCTAAAAAACAAAAACCCAAGAATATCGACAACAACAGCAAAAAGCAAAAAACAAAATCATATTGTTTAGAAAATCCATTGCTGCCATGTCACAGTTTGTTCCTATGATAATTCTTCTGTTAACTTTAGATGTCAGTGCATGTGGGTGATAAAAACGTGATTGTAAATTCCCATTAGTATGAAAAGGAGGTAATAGATTTTAATGAAAGAAAATATGTATGCACAAGGCAAAACTAAAGAAAGCACCTGTAAATGTTGTGACTATCTGGTCAGTATGAAGACAAAAACCAGAATGCAGACCTGCTTATGAAGACATTATGGACCTTAACATTTCTCTAAATTATTAAGCCTACTATGCTTAACATAAGCATAGTGCTTATGCTTCTATAAGTCAAGAAGAAAATAAGGAAATGGTAGGAGGAACACAACAAGTATAAAATAACTCTAACAGTAGATGGTAGAGATGAGAATCACGAACATTTATTCAACACTTAGCCCTTGAGCAGATGTTAAGGATTTTACATGGATTATACCACTTAATCCTCACAAGTAATTTTCTCAGGTGGGATATTTAAACTGTCAGAGAAGTGTTTAAACTTAATCTCAATAATAACACAAACTCTTCGCGTGTCTTTGAAAATTAACCTGAACTCACTAGATCATTAAATCCACAGAAAAGAAAGTAATCATTGCGATCAAGTGACCTCATATAAATGTATATGTCTATTTAGTTTGAAATTCAAATGTCATTCACAAGCTCATGTGCCAGAGTACTTTGTCCCCATCCTGTGTTGTACTTTAGAAAGGTTATAGCATCTTTGGAACACACAAGATCATTAAAGACAAGGCTTTGAAAATTATGTCTACTTCTAGTTCTAGCCCTAATTCTCTGCTCCTCATTCATCAAGATGTGAGGAGCCAGGGAAATGCAAACAAACCGACCCTGAGACTCCACCTTTCACCAATTAGAATGGCTAAGATCAAAAATTCAGGTCCCAGTACATGTTCGTGAAGATGTGGAGAAAGAAGAACACTCCTCCATTGCTGAGGGGATTGCAAACTGGTACAACCACTCTGGAAATCAATCTGGGAGATTCCTCAGAAAATTGGAATAAATCTACCTGAAGACCTAGCAATACCACTCTTGAGAATATACTCAAAAGATGCCCCA
This sequence comes from Grammomys surdaster, assembly GCF_004785775.1. Taxonomy (NCBI): domain Eukaryota; kingdom Metazoa; phylum Chordata; class Mammalia; order Rodentia; family Muridae; genus Grammomys; species Grammomys surdaster. Next base: position 2,968,795 of record NW_021604651.1, read on the forward strand.
CCATGCCACAGGGGCATGTCTTCCACTGAGTTCACAGTGGCCTTATTTGTGATAGCTGGAAACAACCCAAATGTCCCACAATAGAAGAATGGATACAGAAAATGTGGCTCATTTACACAATGGAATACTATTCTGCTATTAAGAATAAGGACTCCAGTGGAAAAGGGACAGCATTTTCAACAAATGGTGCTGGTTCAACTGGAGGACAACATGTAGAAGAATGAAAATTGATCCATTCTTATCCCCTTGTACAAAGCTCAAGTCTAAGTGGATAAAGGACCTCCACATAAAACCAGATACACTGAAACTAATAGAAGAGAAGGTGGGGAAGAGCCTTGAATACTTGGGCACAGGGGAAAAGTTTCTGAACAGAACTCCAATGGCATATGCTCTAAGATCAAGAATTGACAAATGGGATTTCATAAAATTGCAAAGTTTCTGTAAGGCAAAGAACACTGTCAATAGGACAAAACGACAACCAACAAATTGGGAAAAGATCTTTACCAATCCTTCATCTGATAGAGGGCTAATATCCAATATATACAAAGAACTCAAGAAATTAGACTCCAGACAACCAAATTACCCTATTAAAAAATGGGGTATAGAGCTTAACAAAGAATTTTCAACGGAAGAGACTCGAATGGCCGAGAAGCACCTAAAGAAATGTTCAGCATCCTTAGTCGTCAGGGAAATGCAAATAAAAACAACCTTGAGATTCCATCTCACACCAGTCAGAATGGCTAAGATTAAAAACTCAGGTGATAGTAGATGCTGGTGAGGGTGTGGAGAAAGAGGAACACTCCTCCATTGTTGGTGGGACTGCAAGATGGTGCAACCATTGCCTTACAGAAACTTTGCAATTTTATGAAGTCCCATTTGTCAATTCTTGATCTTAGAGCATATGCCATTGGTGTTCTGTTCAGGAACTTTTCCCCTGTGCCCAAGTATTCGAGGGTCTTCCCCACCTTCTCTTCTATTAGTTTCAGTGTATCTGGTTTTATGTGGAGGTCCTTTATCCACTTAGACTTGAGCTTTGTACAAGGAGATAAGAATGGATCAATTTGCATTCTTCTACATGTTGTCCTCCAGTTGAACCAGCTCCATTTGTTGAAAATGCTGTCCTTTTTCCACTGGACAGTTTTAGCTCCTTTGTCAAAGATCAAGTGACCATAGGAGTAGGTGTTCATTTCTGGGTCTTCAATTCTATTCCATTGATCTTCCTGCCTGTCTCTGTACCAATACCAGGTAGTTTTTATCACTGTTGCTCTGTAGTACACCTTGAGGTCAGGAATGGTGATTCCTCCAGAAGTTCTTTTATTGTTGAGAATAGTTTTCGCTATCCTGGGTTTTTTGTTATTCCATATGAATTTGAGAATTTCCTTTTCTAACTCTGTGAAGAATTGAGTTGGGATTTTAATGGGGATTGCATTGAATCTGTAGATTGCTTTTGGCAAGATGGCCATTTTTATTATATTAATCCTGCCAATCCATGAGCATGGGAGATCTTTCCATCTTCTGAGATCTTCTTCAATTTCTTTCTTCAGGGACTTGAAGTTCTTGTCGTACAGGTCTTTCACTTGCTTGGTTAGATTCACACCAAGGTATTTTATATTATTTGCAACTATTGTGAAGGGTGTCATTTCCCTAATTTCTTTTTCAGTCTGTTTATCTTTCATGTAGAGGAAGGCTATTGATTTGTTTGAGTTGATTTTATAACCAGCCACTTTGCTGAAGTTGTTTATCAGGTTTAGGAGTTCTCTGGTGGAAGTTTGGGGGTCACTTAAGTATACTATCATACCATCTGCAAATAGCAATATTTTGACTTCTTCCTTTCCTATTTGTATCCCTTTGACTTCTTTTTGTTGTCTAATTGCTCTGGCTAGGACTTCCAGTACTATATTGAATAGGTAGGGGGAGAGTGGGCAGCCTTGCCTAGTCCCTGATCTTAGTGGGATTGCTTCAAGGTTCTCTCCATTTAGCTTGATGTTGGCTACTGGTTTGCTGTAAATTGCTTTTACTATGTTTAGGTAGGGGCCTTGAATTCCTGATCTTTCCAAGACTTTTATCATGAAGGGGTGTTGAATTTTATCAAATGCTTTCTCAGCATCTAGTGAGATGATCATGTGGTTTTTTTCTTTGAGTTTGTTTATATAATGGATTACCAATCCTACATCTGATAGAGGGCTAATATCCAATATATACAAAGAACTCAAGAAATTAGACTCCAGACAACCAAATAACCCTATTAAAAAATGGGGTATAGAGCTTAACAAAAATTTTCAATGGAAGAAACTCGAATGGCCGAGAAGCACCTAAAGAAATGTTCAGTGTCCTTAGTCATCAGGGAAATGCAAATCAAAACAACTCTGAGATTCCATCTCACACCAGTCAGAATGGCTAAGATTAAGAACTCAGGTGATAGTAGATGCTGGTGAGGGTGTGGAGGAAGAGGAACACTCCTCCATTGTTGGTGGGACTGCAAGATGGTGCAACCACTTTGGAAATCAGTTTGGCGGTTCCTCAGAAAATTGGACATAGCATTACCTGAGGGTCCAGCTATACCACTCCTAGGCATATACCCAGAAGATGCTCGAACATATAACAAGGACATATGCTCAACTATGTTCATAGCAGCCTTATTTATAATAGCCAGGAGCTGGAAAGAACCCAGATGTCCTTCAACTGAGGAATGGATTCAAAAAATGTGGTATATTTACACAATGGAGTATTACTCAGCTATTAAAAACAACGAATTCGAGAGGTTCCTAGGTAAATGGATGGAACTAGAAATTATCATCCTGAGTGAAGTAAGCCAATCACAAAAGAACACACATGGTATTCACTCACTGATTATTGGATATTAGCCCAGAACCTTGAAATGCCCAAGATGCAACTCACAGGCCACATGAAGCCCATAAAGAAGGAAGACCAAGTGGGGGGTGATTCGGTCCTTCTTAGAAGGAGCAACAAAATACTCAAGGGAGCAAATATGGAGACAAAGTGAGGGACAGAAACTGAAGGAGGGTCCGTTTCAAGACCTTTCCACCTGAGTATCCATCCCATGTGCAGTCATCAAAGGTAGAGGCTGATGTGGAAGTCAGGAAGTGCATGCCGATAAGGGCCTGATATGGATGTCTCCTCAGAGGCCTTCAAGAGTCTGACATATTCAGAGGCAGATGCTCACAACTAACCATTGAACTGATCATGAGGTTCTCAATGGAGGAGTTAGAGTGAGGACTGAAGGAGCTGAAAGGGTCTGTGGCACCATGAGGAGAGCAACAATACCAACCATCCACAGCTCCCAGGGTCCTACCACCAGCCTGGGAGCACTTATGGAGGGATCCAGGGCTTCAGCTGAATATGTAAGAGTGGAGGGCCCTGATGGGCACAGGTGGAAGAAGAGATCCTTGACCTCATGAAGGCTGGACGCCCCAGGGGGTGGGAATTTTGAGGGTGGGGAAGTGGGGGTGGGGGGGTAGGTGGGGGTTACATCCACGGAGAAGAAGGAGGAGGGGTAAGGGGATGGGGGGTTCCCGGGTGGGTGGGGGATGAGGTAAGGGGATAACATATGAAATGTAAATAAAATATCCAATAAAAAAAAAAGATGGTGCAACCACTTTGTAAATCAGTCTGGCGATTCCTCAGAAAATTGGACATAGCATTACCTGAGGATCCAGCTATACCACTCCTAGGCATGTACCCAGAAGATGCTCGAACATATAACAAGGACATATGCTCAACTATGTTCATAGCAGCCTTGTTTATAATAGCCAGGAGCTGGAAAGAACCCACATGTCCTTCAACTGAGGAATGGATTCAAAAAATGTGGTATATTTACA
>NW_021604651.1:2973033-2996556 GCF_004785775.1 Grammomys surdaster
TCCAGCTATACCACTCCTAGGCATATACCCAGAAGATGCTCGAACATATAACAAGGACATATGCTCAACTATGTTCATAGCAGCCTTATTTATAATAGCCAGGAGCTGGAAAGAACCCAGATGTCCTTCAACTGAGGAATGGATTCAAAAAATGTGGTATATTTACACAATGGAGTATTACTCAGCTATTAAAAACAACGAATTCGAGAGGTTCCTAGGTAAATGGATGGAACTAGAAATTATCATCCTGAGTGAAGTAAGCCAATCACAAAAGAACACACATGGTATTCACTCACTGATTATTGGATATTAGCCCAGAACCTTGAAATGCCCAAGATGCAACTCACAGGCCACATGAAGCTCATAAAAAAGGAAGACCAAGTGGGAGTGATTCAGTTCTTCTTAGAAGGAGCAACAAAATACTCAAGGGAGCAAATATGGAGACAAAGTGAGGGACAGAAACTGAAGGAGGGTCCGTTTCAAGACCTTTCCACCTGAGTATCCATCCCATGTGCAGTCATCAAAGGTAGATGCTGATGTGGAAGTCAGGAAGTGCATGCCGATAAGGGCCTGATATGGATGTCTCCTCAGAGGCCTTCAAGAGTCTGACATATTCAGAGGCAGATGCTCACAACTAACCATTGAACTGATCATGAGGTTCTCAATGGAGGAGTTAGAGTGAGGACTGAAGGAGCTGAAAGGGTCTGTGGCACCATGAGGAGAGCAACAATACCAACCAACCACAGCTCCCAGGGTCCTACCACCAGCCTGGGAGCACTTATGGAGGGATCCAGGGCTTCAGCTGAATATGTAAGAGTGGAGGGCCCTGATGGGCACAGGTGGAAGAAGAGATCCTTGACCTCATGAAGGCTGGACGCCCCCAGGGGGTGGGAATTTTGAGGGTGGGGAAGTGGGGGTGGGGGGGTAGGTGGGGGTTACATCCACGGCCCCCCCCCGGGGGGGCCCGGGGGGGGGGGGGCTCCCGGGTGGGTGGGGGATGAGGTAAGGGGATAACATATGAAATGTAAATAAAATATCCAATAAAAAAAAAAGATGGTGCAACCACTTTGTAAATCAGTCTGGCGATTCCTCAGAAAATTGGACATAGCATTACCTGAGGATCCAGCTATACCACTCCTAGGCATGTACCCAGAAGATGCTCGAACATATAACAAGGACATATGCTCAACTATGTTCATAGCAGCCTTGTTTATAATAGCCAGGAGCTGGAAAGAACCCACATGTCCTTCAACTGAGGAATGGATTCAAAAAATGTGGTATATTTACACAATGGAGTATTACTCAGCTATTAAAAACAATGAATTCGAGAGGTTCCTAGGTAAATGGATGGAACTAGAAATTATCATCCTGAGTGAGGTAAGCCAATCACAAAAGAACACACTTGGTATTCACTCACTGATTATTGGATATTAGCCCAGAACCTTGAAATGCCCAAGATGCAACTCACAGGCCACATGAAGCCCATAAAGAAGGAAGACCAAGTGGGGGGTGATTCGGTCCTTCTTAGAAGGAGCAACAAAATACTCAAGGGAGCAAATATGGAGACAAAGTGAGGGACAGAAACTGAAGGAGGGTCCGTTTCAAGACCACTCCACCTGAGTATCTATCCCATGTGCAATCACCAAAGGTAGAGGCTGATGTGGAAGTCAGGAAGTGCATGCTGATAAGAGCCTGATATGGATATCTCCTCAGAGGTCTTCAAGAGTCTGACATACTCAGAGGCAGATGCTCACAACTAGCCATTGAACTGATCATGGGGTTCTCAATAGAGGAGTTAGAGTGAAGACTGAAGGAGAGCTGAAAGGATTTGCGGCACCATGAGGAGAGCAACAATACCAACCAACCACAGCTCCCAGGGTCTAAACCACCAGCCTGGGAGCACTTAGGGAGGGATCCAGTGCTTCAGTTGAATATGTAAGAGTGGAGGGCCCTGCTGGGCATAGGTGGAAGAAGAGAACCTTGACCACATGAAGGCTGGATGCCCCAGGGGGTGGGAATTTTGAGGGTGGGGAGGTGGGGGGGGGGCTAGATAGAGGTTACATCCACAGAGAAGAAGGAGGAGGGGTGAGGGGATTGGGGGTTCCTGGGTGGGTGGGGGATGGGGTAAGGGGACAACATAGGAAATGTAAATAAAACATCCAATAAAAAAAAAAGATATGAAGTAAAATGCAAAAAAAAAAAAAAAGAATAAGAACATCCTGAGTTTTGCAGGCAAATGGATGGAACTAGAAAATATCATCCTGATTGAGGTAACTCAGACTCAAAAGGACGTACATGGTAAGTACTCACTGATAAGTGGATACTAGCCAAAAATTAAACAATACTTAGGATACGATCCACAGAACTCAAGAAGGTTATCAAGCCATAGGGCTCAAGTGAGGGTGCTTCAATCCCACATGGGAAGGATAAGAAAGCAATCACAGGAGGCAGAGGGAAGGAGAGACCTGGGTGAAAGAGAGGAGGAGGAGAGGAAAATGGGAACATGATCAGATATTAGGGGTGGGGTAAAACATGAGAGAAGCCCTGAGGGCCAGCAGAATGAATGGAAATATGCAACTTCAGGGTTGGGAGGTGGAGAGACCCTCTAGAATATATCAGAGACCTGGGAGGTAAAACAGTCTCAGGACTGAAAGGAAGGAGTCTTAGATGAACTGCCCAATACTAGGGAGAGGGAACTTGTAGAACCCACCTCCAGTAGAAAGACAGGGCATAAAGTGGAGGGATAAGGTTGCCATTCCACAATCAAAAACTCTGACCCAGAATTGTTCTTGTTTAAAAGAACTACAGGGACAAAAATGGAGAAGAGACTGAGGGAAAGGCAGTCCAGTGACAGGCTTAACTTGGGATACATCTGAAGGGGAGAGAGGTTCCAGGACCTGACACTGTTATTAATGCTATGGTGTGCTTACTGACTGGAGCCTAGCATGGCTTTCCTCCAAGAGACCCAACCAGCAACTGACAGAAAAAGATGCTGATACTTATAGACTGAAGTCAGGGACGCCTGTGGTTGAATTAGGGAAAGGCTAGAAGACGCTTAGGAAGAGGGCTACCCAATAGGAAGACGAGCAGTCTCAACTAGCCTGGACCCCTGAGATATCTCAGCCACTGAGCCACCAACCAGGCAGCGTACATGACCTGGTCTGAAACCCTAAACAGCAGAAGGCTGCCTGCTCTGGCCTCGGTGAGAAAAGATTTACCTAACTCTCAAGAGATTAGAGGCCCCAGAGAGTGGGGAAGACAAATGGAGCATAGGAGTAGGGACAAGGACATCGTTTTGGAGACAGCAGGGAGGAGGAATAAGATGAGGACCTGTGGGAGGGCAGACCAGGAGAGAGTTAATGACTGGACTGTAAAAAAAAAAAAAGTAATAAAAACATATAAATAAATAAATAAATAAATAAATAAATAAATAAATAAAAAGTTGTGAGATGCCTTTAGCACAATCTCCTGCAGCAATGGGTTCTTCTATGTCTTTCCTTCTACAATGAATGGCAACCCTCCAAATAAAGTTAGCCCAAATAAATGTTTCCTCTACAAATTCTTTCTAACAAGCATTTTGTTACAATGATGAGAAGAGTACTTAACTGTATTAAGCATGATTTATAAATGAGTACAAATATTGTATTCTAGGTTTCTTTATTTCCAAGTAGAAAATATAACAGAAATTTTATACACTTAAACTAAAATCAATGCCCCTGAGATATCTCTCTTAGAGCCAGCTGGCACTTTCTCCATGCATTGTGACTTAACAACACAGAGAAAGACTTTATGGGTCATAACCCTGATTTCTAACAGGACTCTTTATATGAATGCCTGTTCCACTGAAGTAAACCTTAGAGTATCTCTCAGTGGTTCATGTTTCTATGAAGAAATGTTAGTCTCCAACTTCTTTTCAAGTTTACCACAGACCATTTAACCTATGATAGATGTGAATGACGTGAAAGATATCAAATCAGAACCAAAGATGTCTTTCTAACTGAATATTCATTGATGGTGAATTGTTTTAAAAACAATCAATAATGGGCTAGAAAAATGGTTCAGCCTTTAAGAGCATTTCTATTCTTCCAGTGAGCCTTCATTGAATTCCCATAATTTGCATGGTAGCTTGCAAGTAAATCTAGAACAGGGTCCTATATCTTCTTCTGACATCTGTGGGCACATGATGCATATACATACATGCCCGCAAAGCATTCACACATAAAATTTTAAAAATTATCTTTTGAAGTTTTATATAATGGTTTGAATAAGAAGCCCTCATATAGTTTTCTAAATTTGAATGCTTTACCATCAGGGATTGGCACTGTTTGGGAGAGATTAGAAGATGTGTTCTTGTTGGTGTGTCTGTTGAATGAAGAAGTGTGTCACCAAAGGTTGATCTTTAGGTTTAAAACCTAAGGCAGGATAGATGGCTGTCTCTATTCCTGTGCCCTATGGATCTAGATTTAGCACCCTTAGGTACTTTTCCAGAACCATGACTTGCACCATGCCACCATACTCTATGCCATGATAACAATCTCTGAAATTGTAAACAAGCCTCAATTAAATACTTTCCTTTATAAGGGTTGCTATGGTCGTGGTGTCTCTTCATAGAAATAAAATAAAATAGTGAATAGGACAGAAGTTAGTAGCAGGGAGTAGAGTGTAGCTATAACCATGATTATTGAGGGTAGAATGTGATGGATTTTAGGACACTGTATTAGGAAAGCAATTTATTCCTTTAGGTGGAGTTTAAAGGCACACTCTAGTAAGAAGATAGTGGAGCTGAGAGCCACACAGATTATGATAGCACAGCTCAAGAAGTTTCAAAGGAGAAAAAGATTAGTAAGTGGCCTAGAGACTGTTCTTACGATATTTTGGTGAAACTATGGCTGCCTTTTTCCGTGGTCCAAAAAAAAAATCTGCCTGAGGCTAAATTTAAGATATATTTTTCAAGACAGCCTAGTGATATCTGTGTTGTGTGGTAATTAGTGCTCACTCTTATGTAGATCTATTAATAAAAGGAGTAGGTTGATCAAAGAAAAATACAAATGTGCACTTTGAAGAGACGAGGAATACCCCAAAGTATAATAGAGCTAAGTTTAGTACTTAAGTAGATAAAATTTTAAAGAAAAGCCTAATGCTAAATGGAATAAAAGGAGTGGTGACCTCAGGGCAAGAAGCCACCTGCTAAGCTTCCAACTTGTGGAAAGGAATTAAAGAAAAGATTAAGCAGTAAAGGAGGTAAACAGACAGTTGATGCTAAAGGAATTGAATAAAGGGTCATGTTTCAGCCCCAGCAGTCAGAAGAATTTTACAACTTCAGCCATGTGATTTGGGCTTTAATACCAACGATACAAGAAACGGGTTGTTGAGTCTCCCTGTGTGGCTAAGGAAAGCCACAGAGGCTAGGCATATGTCTGGAGTGTCTCTGCATGGAGCACCAGAGAGGCCATTGGCTGAAGCTGTGAAGGTGAACTTTGGATTGCCTTGGAGACCCCAAAATTTTGGAAAAGCCAGAATCATGTGATACCTGCCAAAAAGAGCTACACACAGGATGTGGAATCATTCCAAAAGGAGAAGTATGTAGCATCAACAAAGCTGAAAGGAGTTGGAGACTTAAAAGTACTTTAGGATCACATGGAGATGCAGACTCATGGAATTGGCTCTGCTGATTTTAGATTTTGTTCTGATCCAGTATTTCCTCAGTATGCTCACTTTTCGCTGGAGATAGACATGCAGACAGACAGATGATAGATAGATAGATAGATAGATAGATAGATAGATAGATAGATAGATAGATAGATAGACAGATATCATGTGCTACTGTATATTGGAAGTCTTTGAACTGCTTTTTTATTCTGATTTTACAGGAGATTACAGTAAGAAGTTGTTTTAAATCTCAAAAGAGACTAAATTTTCAACTCTTAAAATGTTGAACTGTGGTAGACTATGACATTTGAAGTTGGAATGGATGCATTTTTGCATTATGATATATCTGTAAGCCTATGGGGACCAGGGATTAAAATCTGGTAGATTGAATAAGAATGACCCTTGATAGGTTCATATCTTTGAATGCTTAGCCATCAGGGAGTAGCACTACTTCAGATGGAGTAGGAATTGTACCTTATTGGAGTATATGTGGTCTCCTTGGTATAAATATGTCACTGGCAGTGGGATCTGAAGTTTGAAGTAACCAAGCCAAGTCCAGTGGCTTTCTTTCTTCTTGCCACCTACAGAAGATCTAGATATAGAACTCTCAGATACTTTTTCAGTACCATGTCTGCCTGCAGATCACCATGTTCACTACTATGATGACAATAGAGTAAATCTCTGAAAATGTAAGCAAGCACCAATTAAAACTTACAATATGGAAAGAAAAAGGTGAAAGGGAAGGTAAACTTAAGAAAGTTGCCATCCTTACACATTGATAACTCATACAGGAGGACTAAGAGCATAATTCAGAGTTGAAGGTGCTGGCTTTATTTCATTAATGTCTCAGGAAATCACTCATGAGCATTTTCAATTCAGCCCTACACTTAACCAGGGACTAAGAAGGCAAAATGACAATTACCATGGTTTATAGAAAGCATTTTAGCTCTGCAAATATTTTAGCATCACCTAGCTCAACTATTGGATTTATCATTTTATCAGCAGCTGAGAGTTCATTACTATTTAATGCTTACTCCCAAAAGAGTTAATAATAAAAGACTTCAGTGTAGGATGTGATAATAGAGTCTTTAAAAATAAAGAAATGAAATAGACAAAATAATATAGAATACTTAAAATGGTACTTTCTTATGAAGGCTCACTAAAGAAGCATAAGCTCCAGGCACATGCAGTAATGAATCAAGGACAGCTTTTATGAGGAAATGATTCATATTAAGGTCAAATTTAACAAGAAGCACATAATTTTCAAGTCAGATTTTCTTTCCTCCTTGCATATTAAAAAAACACTATGTACAGTGTATTTGGTGACATACTAAATAAAACGGTTATTCACTGTTCAAGAAGCTATGCCATTAACTATGTAATGTTCAACTGGGAACAACTATAGCCTCACAAATTCCCCATTCTGGCAAATATAAGCGAGTGAACAAGAATATAAATGTAAGGTTGAGCAGATTACTATCTCATTCTAACTACAAATCCTGCTATCACATTATTTTCAAACCATCACGGACATGTTTAAATGATAATTGCATTCTCTCAGTGAGCACAGTTCCTTATTATTTGAGTTGGCGGGGCCTGACATTGCATTCTCTCAGTGAGCACAGTTCCTTATTATTTGAGTTGGCAGGCCCTGACATTTGAGCCATCATCTCATTATTCTATTTATTATCTGGGTACACAAATTAAATACAAATCCAAGCACAGTGAAATATGTGAAAAGTCTGACACAGTATCCTTAAATTGTAGATTTGTTTCTTAAATCTATAGAAGAATTAAATTGACATTTATAATAAGTTCTCATTCAGATAAATTTGAAAAGACTAAATTTAATTTAAAGGCTAAAATTGCTTCAAAATCCCTTAGCCAAATATTGAACTTTTATAAAACAAAACGGACAGTTTCAATAGTATCTAAACAAAAAAGAATAGCTATAGGTTTACTGTAACTCCAAATGTAGACAAAAATACACATTTAATAAGTGTCATCCATTCTGAAAAGGCTTCAGACTTTATAGAGCTCGTCAAATACATAACATACATGTTAAAATATTAACACAATGTCTTTTTGTGATCACAAATATTATTAGGACCAATAGTATCAATGAGTTAAACTGAAATATCTAAATGTGCTAAGTGGGAACTCAAGTCTACCTTCAGGTTATTTCAAACTATAGGACTTGTATGACAAAAATGTTATGATGAATCTTCTAGATCACTTGATTCAGCCACTTGAAATAAATGTACATCTTTCTATCTTTCTTAAATGCTTTGTTTAAAATTCTCCATCAAACTACAAAATTATAAAACTAGTCAACAATAAAGACTAAAATTCATTAGTTATGGTTTCTAGAAGCCGTTTCTTCTTTGATCTATCATTGTATTCGCATCAGAACATGGGTAAATTATTCATTTACTCAATTTTTGTTTCTTCTACCACCTTCCTTCTTGTACATTCTAAAAATCACAGAGTTCCCCCAAATTATGTATAATCCTGGGGAATGGCCCAAAATAGCTCTGTTTACTGTGATAGAGAAATAGACTGAAAGTACCTTATTGGAAACTAAATGAGTACAAATTCAAACATCCACCCAAAAATTAACATAATTTTTCCTATGAATTACTAAAGTATATATCACCAAAAAGGTAAAAGTAGTCACAACTGATTTTCCTTATATTTCATACTGCATTACTGCCAGATTTTTTTTTTAAGAAAAACTGTATCTGAGAGACAAATGTTACTGGAACTCAACTATTTTCAGTTTTATTTCTAGTATCTTTTCATTAGCTACTTACAGTTTTATGGCCCAGATTTCCAAATGAAAACTCAAAAGATAAAAATCTACACAAAAATACAATGCATTGTGTTCTCTCAAGTAGTGAAGTTGTTTAAAAAAAGAAGTCTCAATTTGAATACTAAAGTTTAATTAGTCCATGTCCAGCCTACAGAGGATATGTTTTTCTTTTCCTTAGCACATACTCATAACATAAATGGGAGTGTTCAAAGACTGTGAAATTTCAAAGAGATGATAATCACAACAAACCATGTTTTTATCTTTGTTTGCTTAGATAAGCCAGACAACCCAACAGTATTGAAATTTCTCTCACAATTAGAGTCAGTACATGGAAATACTCACGAGCTGATAATGCTGGATTTTTACTGACTCCTATCATTTTGTAATTGCTGTGGTTAGTATTAACAAGTGTCTTCTTTTAGTGTGGTGAAATAAATTAACAAATGAAATGTAAAAAGCCTGGGAATACATCCAAAACTTTCTACATACATCCAGAGACCAGTAATCTTCTAAATGGCACTTAAAGCTCTTTTGCATAAATAATTACAACTACAACCGATATATAATTTATTGAAATAACTATCCATTCTACTAGATCCAATCACCCATCTGGAGTACATAATTACTTACTTTATCTTCATTCTCAGTACCAGAAGCTTCCGGCTTGGTTCTTATCACAAATGGGGTAGACAATCGTAGCAAGACTCTATCGAAAGTGGCAGTAACCTTTGGAGAAACAATCTCAAAGCAGTCCTCAAACTTCAGCACTTTGTGAGTGTCATATCGAAGCTGTTTCCGTAGGCCCTCCCCAAGCTGAAGGACCACCATGTTGGAGTCAAACATCAAATGGAAGGGAAAGGCTCTGCAGAAGGTGTTGATGCTGATTCTGAGGTCGGCAGGAACTTGGGAAGTACCTTGTGGAATGTTCTTTGTGATCTCAGTAGTTTCACATTCTTTGATGAGGAAAGTAAGACAGCTACAATTGCTTGGGTTTGAACCATCAGAGCACAATTTCTCATTTTCAATTTGCTCAACTTCCACATTTAAGTGATAGATTCTCTTTCCTGCAGCCTTAATCATTCCCAGCATTGCAAAGCCCACCGTATGGTGAGGATGGAAGTAGTGGAGCATGAGAGTACCTTCAGGAAGCTCTTTGCATAGGAAAGATGATGACTCTAGAGTGGCCTGTTTCCCAAAAGAAGTCCTAATGTGTTCCAACAATGCATCGAAGCCATTGAAGAAGTCCTGCAATGTGCCACCTACAGCTCGAAGGACTCTCTCATTCTCGTCAAAGCATATCTTAAAGAATTCCTCACCAAATCTTTCTTGAATTTCTTGGAACTTCAGTCCTAAAGGTAAAGGAGAATAAAAATTTTAGCAACATTAACTATATGTAATTAGGTATATATCTTTCAAAATACCTAAAGAGGCAGCAATTATCAGATGAAAAGATGGCTCCGTGGTTAAGATAATATAATATTCCCAAAGAGGACCTCACTTGATTCCCAACACCTACATAAAGTGGTTCTGAACAGCCTCTAAGTTCAGACTCAATAAAATCTGACTCTGCTCTTATGGTTCCATGCCTACACACAGGTACACACATACACATAATTAAAAATAAACACATATAGCTGGGCAGTGGTGGCATACATCTTTAATCCCAGCACTTGGGAGGCAGAGGCAGGCAGATTTCTGAGTTTGAAGCCAGCCTGGTCTACAGAATGAGTTGTTCCAGGACAGCCAGGGCTACACAGAGAAACCCTGTCTCAAAAAACCAAAAAAAAAAAAAATGTATTTTTAAAAGTGGTAATACGTAAGTGAAACAAAAGAGGTATTTCCTGAGTCCCCAAATTTCCCACATAGATTTATCAAGAAATTTATCCATCTCTTTTAAGTCTTTCAATTTGGTAGAGTATAGGTTCTCTTTTTTAATTATTCACTTTACGTCTCTCTTACCATCCTCTTGTCAGTCACCCCCTCATACACTCCCCCTTCCCTTCTCTTCTGAGAGGGTGGGGACGCTCCCTGGGTTTCCCCCACTTGACCTAGCAAGTTCTCTGTGAGGTTAGGTGCAAACTCTCCCAGAGGCCAGACAAGGCAGCTCAGCTAGAAGAACATATCCCATATACAGGCAACAGCTTGTGAGATAGTCCCCACTCCAGTTGCTCAGAATCCACATGAAGACCAAGCTGCCTATATGCTACATATGTGCAGGAAGGCCTAGATCCAGCACATATATGTTCTTTGGTTGGTGGTTCAGTCTCTGAGAGTCTGAATTTAAGTTAGAGATTTTTTCATTTAATTTGCATGCATCTAAGATGTTAAGAAAAAATTGATGGTTTGTTGTCGCTGGTTTGTTTTTTGGTTTTGTGTGTGTGTGTGTGTGTGTGTGTTTCTTTGTTTTTATCTTTGAGAAGACTCTATTCTATAGCCTAATATTAGGTTTGGAATAAAAATGTGTAGAAAGCATAGATATTTCCAAATATTCTCACTGCTCCCTACATACACACATGCATTGCATGGATTCTCTTATCATATGTCTACAATGGAAGGAGTTTACATGTTATACAATGACTTTACCCTAACAAACTATTGTCACAAAAAAGTCACAGTTTACATTAGAATTCAGCTTTCATGCTAGGCTTTTACATTGATTAACATATTACCATTATAATATCTCAGAATATTTTCATTACCCCAAACTTTTCTTTTTATTCTTCCCTTTCTTCCCCCTTACTTCCAGAGTGGGAGGTTTAAATAGGAATAATATAGAAAATAATTTTCTCTTTAATGCCACGTTATTTAAATAACACAAATGATATTTTCTTAAAGATTTTACTAATCATTAGAGAACATACAGACACATATACAAAACTAGACATTCATTAATTGGAAAATACCTACCAAAGAAATAACCTATATGCATATACGGGGAAAAGCATCAAGCTATCCACTGGAAATAGACTGTCTATCATAGAATAACAGAGTAAATTATGCAAATTAGATAGACTTCATTAAAAAGTATATAAAATTGTAGAACTTGAAATGACTGGTATTCTTTTTTGGGATTTTTTTATTGGATATTTTATTTATTTACAATACAGATGTCATCCCCTTTCCCCATTTCCCCTCCCTAGAACCTCCTATCCTATACCCCCTCTTCCTTTGTGCTTTTATACCATCTTGATTACATGCATGTATTAAGGTCAGTTCTAGGTTGAGGGTCTAACAATACAATAGATGCAAATAGTTGAGGAAAAAGCAATACAATAAACACAAATAGTCAAAGAAAAAGAAAGGAATTAAACCCAGTTACGTCAACACTCCTGTTATCACTGTTTCTAAGGGCTTATCAGGATGACAAAAGTATCTGAGCCTCCTTCCCTAGCCTAGCCCAAGATCATTTTCACATCTGAAGCCTACTTCCTTGTTCTAGCCTAAAATTGAGATTTCTGTCTGAAATTACTTCTTTGTTCTAGCCTAATATTTAGATTCCTGCCTGAGATAACTTCTTTGTTCTAGTCTAATGTCAGATTCCTGCATGAACCCTACTTCCTTGTCCTTGGCCAATGTCATATTCCTGCCTAGCAGCCCATTTCCTTGTCCTTGGCCCATAATGACTGGTATTCTTTCAATCACAAGAATGAAAGAAGCCAAAAAGTAGCAGGAATCTGAGCAGAGAAAAATCAATGTCTTTATTTTCTTATACATACTCATTCCCACTTGTCTTAGAAAAAGAAACTCTACCTTACAGACATGCATTATGGGATAAACAGAAGCACAGTGTGACCCTTTGTTCAGGATAGGCAGAGGGAAAATATGGAGGAAAGATATTATTCAAAGAGGAATGAATTCATGCTACAGCCTCTCCTTTAACTTGATGAAATCAATACCTATAGTTTACATATCATTTCTTCTATAAGTTATCCATTGTATAAGGAAGTTCTGAAATCAAACAGGACTGAGAAAAAGAAAATTTTTAAGAAAGGAAAGGTTTATTTTGCTTATAGTTTGAAAGTTCTGTCCATCATGACAGGGACATAGGGATATCAACAGCAGGAACTGAGAGTGTTAAATGTTAGTTCTTAGACTCCTTTCTCCTTTTTTATTTAGTCTAGAGCCCAACTCATTGCATAGTGACACCAACATTCAAGGTGGATCATCCCACCTTAATTCATCTATTCCTATTCTCAAAGGGGAGTCCAAAGGTTTGTTTCTTAGGTGATTTTAGATTTTTTTCAAGTTGACAATCAATATTAATTGTCACACTTCTTCAGTTTGAATTTTTCCTTTGTTGTTAGTTTTAATGTCCCCTGTACACTCACTCACTATGAGAGAAAATGTGTGCATATCAATATATATCAAAGAATAAATCACTTAAAAGTTTGAGACAGACTGAAGAATAATCTTATACATTATTTGGCAGACTATTATTCTAATTCTTTTCTTGTCTTTTCCTTTCAGAAAGACCCAGAAGGACCACCATTCTAAAAAATCTTCATCCTTTATTTTTTAACACTCTATTTTAGTATAGAGAAATTTATGTAGCCTGTGGCTTAATTTGCTATCCTTACCTCTATCGGCCTTGGGATGTTCTTTCCCTCCAGAAGGAAAAAACAGAATAATTAAGAACATTATTTTTACAATTAACTCTAAACACATCAAATACTTTAAGACTTTCTATAGTCTTAGGATTGTTAAAAACAAATTAAGAAGTCAGTTTGACAAAAGTATCCTTAAAACTATAGTGAAATAAAAGTAAATTAAAAAATCTAATGATAAAATATTCTATGTTAAAACATAAGAATAAAATCAGACAAAACTGATAACAATAGTATTGATCTGATCAGATCCCTAGAATTTAAGAGGACAAACAAGATAGGGGATATTCATTGAAATTTGGCTCCTGCTCTAAGAGATCTTCCAGAAATGCTTTTATAATTATATAAGACACTGTACACTAGTTTGTCCTTATTTTGCTTAATCATTTTTGTCTTTCTTTTAATGTGATATTATTTATTGTTTCTTCCTCTTAACCCTCTTATGAGTTATGGCATATCAAAATATACTTGTCAGATATAATAACTATATGTCTGAAAATCCATTCCCACTTCCTCCATCAAAATGTCTTCCTAAAATCAATATGACACATGAAAGAGGGACCCACTTCTCCTTGGAATACTATTGAAATGCTGCTACAATATGTACAAGATATTGATGTTAATTCTTTAAATTCTCATCATACATAGTCCTATTGTCCAATTTTCTCTAAATAAAAAAAATGTGTTGAAGGATAGAGCACTTTGATATACTACTTGGCAGCTGATGGAAATCCCCTTGCTGCTTTAAATACCATAAGCAGAAGGCCTATCAGTCAAGTAGTAAACTGGGTCACATCAGCATAGGGAAGTCACAAGTACCTTGAGAAAAGTACATAGTAGCCATGACTGATTTCCTTAACATCTTAAGATATAGCTTCGTGCTCGCTTCGGCAGCACATATACTAAAATTGGAACGATACAGAGAAGATTAGCATGGCCCCTGCGCAAGGATGACACGCAAATTCGTGAAGCGTTCCATATTTTTCTTGGAGACTAATAGAACATGACTCTTTTCTCTGATCTCTCTGATACAATATTAGGAGATGGACCTATAAACAGAAAGTTATACTAGTGCCTCAAGAACCACTGAATCATGAAGTCGTGCAGTGTAGGCTTTGCACTATGAATGATAGCTATGATAAGGATAAAATGATACTTGATTTGTTTTAGCATTATAAAACAAGATGTACCCTTCATAAGCATCCATGAATAAAACCTTTATGAATTGTAAATTCAAAAAAAAAGAAAAAAGATATAGCTTCAGCCAGGACTGTCCAAATAAGATCACAGGGTATACATAGATGCTGTTAAAGCTCACTGATTTAGTGATCTGTGTTGTCCCTTCTGGCGTTACAATATTAGGACCAATACAGGGCTTCTTCATATAATATTTTCTTGCCAACATTTAGCAACCTTAAAAAGGAAGCAGAAACTGCCAGACTGAGAAAAGACTGAAGGACCTGAAGGGGTTTTCCACCCCACAGGAAGAACAATATCAACCAACCAGAGCTCCCCCACTCCCCAGAGATCTGAGGGACTAAACCACAAACCAAAGAGTACACATGGAGGGACCCATGGCTCCAGCCGCATATGTAGCAGGGGATGCCCTTGTCGGGCATCAGTGGGAGGAGAAGCTTTTGATCTTGTGATGGTTCAATGCACCACTGTAGGGGAATGCCAAGGCAGGGATTCAGGAGTGAGTGGGTGGGATGGGGGAGGAAGGATGGGGTAGGAGGTTTCTGAACAGAAAACTGGGCAAGGGAATAACATTTAAAATGAAAATAAATAAAATATTCATCTTTAACAAACAAATACGTAATATTTTAATAAAATATCGAACAAGTGGTTTGCTGCAGATTTTTCAAAAAAAGGAAACAGAAAGCAAGCAATTTTGACAGACACAGCAGAGGGATGGTGGACCTAACATTTGAGCGTTGAACAGTTAGCAAGTCACACTGTGACAGTGGCAAAGCAGTAGTCTTTTAGACAGCTGAAGAAGAATCAGATGAACAGTTGGATAGAGGTGAGGACAGGAAGGACAGGAGACCGCAAGCAAGGGTGGAAAGTTGAGGCAAAAGACGGATAAGAAGACTTAAGGATTCAGAGAAGAGAAATGAGGGCTTTGGTTTCCCAGAGTTCAGGGTACTGCCTAGTCTTTAGAACCAAGAGTCTCAGAATTGTGACACCATCTGTTGTTAAAAGTTGAGAAATTTGGACTTCCTAAGCAGACACAGAGCTATATGGCTAAGGTTTGATAATTACCACTGCCTGCATCAGGAATGTAACTGTAGTGGGTGCCACCTGCTACCCTTGCCTCCTCACTGTCTCTGGTTTCTACTGGCAAACACAAAGAAAATGAAAGCTGTCAGAGGCTAGCATTTAAAGTTTCTTGAGTACTCATAATTTCAATCCAGATGGAGAAAAAGCCGGTCAATGGTTAGTATCTACATCATGATCACTATGAATAACTAAAAACTTAAGTCCATACAAAGCATAATAGTGCATGTATTAATAGCTGTATTCTTCATTATCATGAAATGTTCTGATGATGAAATTCTTATAAAAAAACTAAAGTTAGAATAAATATTTCTGTAATCTGATAATCTTTCATATTTACTTCCAAAAATCTCCCATGGATTGCTTCTAGATTTAAAAAAAAAACATATTATCCAAGGACTTTGGGTCTTTGAACAAAGAGCAAAATAATTGTTCATAGCAATGAAAATGTCCCCAATAAGTGGAATGCAGATATAAAGACAATACAGTAGGCTCATCCATGTTGTCTTGATAGTATTACAACTCATATATTCATCCAAATGATAACCAGTAAGTAAATATACCAGAGGCAACCAAATTAAAACTACAGTGTGTACAGGACTCTATATAACAAGAAATCCTTGATGCTTCAAAAGTACCTCTGTACCTGAAAGTGCAATAATTATCAGTTTTTAAATGATTCACTCAAGCACACAACATACTACTAATGTTAACTGAGCTGCTTTAAGTAGTGTCCTGTGGAGGATAATCTTCTCTGAAGCATTGTATTTAATTAATTGTAGAGATTTTATCCCTGTAATTATTAAACTGAACAAGATCAGGAAAGAAGAATTCTTAAAGTGAAAATTTAAAACTAATGATTAGTTCATGTCTGCACACATGCTATGAATCAATAATGAGAACTCTATTTTATACTTCATCTAAAAACTAAGATGACATAAAGTAGTTCAGTTCAGACAAGTATTGCAGTTCTGAATCCCAGCACTTCACCTGTGATTGAAGAAAACTCTTACTTGCAGTAAATCACTTGAAACATATAGACAATCTTATCTTCCCATATCACAAGATGCTAAAAGAGCTTGATATTTGGGGCTGTAAGAAAATATTTCCTCAAAAAAATTATAATGAAATTGTTTATTATTAATTGGCAAATGGAAAGTCAAAGTTATAAAAATCACATTCACCTCTTTTAAAAAAGTGGCCTACCTAGATGCTTGAATTCTTTAACTACAAATGAAATAGATTATTCCTCTGTGGCATGAGCCTATTGTCTCTGTTTGTCAAGCCATCCCAAACTACTTGGGAATATTTTGAAGACAAAGTGTTTTACTTTTTGATCCATTGATATCTATCACTAGCAATATCCCTGACCCATAGAGAATTTCTTTCTTTGTTCCTTTCTTCTCTCTCTCTCTCTCTCTCTCTCTCTCTCTCTCTGTGTCTCTCTCTTTCTCTCTTTCTTGCTTTCTTTCTTCCTTCCTTCCTTCCTTCCTTCTTTCCTTCCATTCTTCCTCCCTCCTTTCTTCCAGTCCTTCCTTCTATCCTTTCTTTCTCCCCTTTTTCATAGCATTCATCCTTGTTGTAAAGCATCATCAATCTTTTCAGGCTTCATTTGTATTATATCTAAGGATGCCAAGATCCGTATACATTTTCTTTTCTCTCATGATGCCATGCTGATAATTACATTACCTTGTGATTAGATTATCACAGATGCATACACACTACCTTAGGAGGTACAGAAAATGATTTCTTAGTTCTCTTGAGGGACTGTTTGATTAAAATGAGGTGTTGAAAAAGCCCACAAATGATGGCAAGTGTCCCCCTGCCTCAGCAGATGAACTGTAATAGAATAAAAATGGTAGTGAAGATGAAAGAGCTGAGCATAGTCAAACAAGAGCAGGATTTGGATGGATGAAAGCTAAAAAGCAGAAGGGAAGGATGTACACTTAATTAATCAACAGAGGAAGAACCATACTTGAAAATGGTGAGTCCGGAATTAAGGATACCAGTCAAAGAGATGACAAGATTAAAACGGGAATACACAAAAATACATTAAAAATATTTGAAAGCAAAAGTAACAAAAACAAAGCAATTATGTACATATATACAGAAATATATGAGCTTCTCAATTACTTGGCAAAAATATTGCATTATATACCTTTAAAATAATTTGTCCAGACAATATGTTTTTTTCAAGACAGGGTCTCCCTGTGTAGCCCTGGCTGTCCTGGAACTCACTCTGTAGAGCAGGCTGACCTTGAACTCAGAAATCTGCCTGCCTCTGCCTCCCAAGTGTTGCGATTAAAGGTGTGTGCCACCACTGCCCAGCTCAGACAATATTTTCTAACAACAAGAAAAGATTAGTAATAAGCATTTGCAAATAGTGAAAGTTGTGACAAGAAAATGTTATGTGGCTCAAAGCTAATCAATATGTACCCTTAAATTAAAGAAAAAAATCATAACTGAAATTGTAGCATTTAGAACACAGGTAAACAAATAAAAACGGACTTTGTGTCTTCAGCAACAATGGTAGGTAAGTAAATAAATAAATAAACCTTTTCGATTAAGACTCTATGGGTGCACCTGTTCTGACGTAGTGGAAACACAACCCCACATCAAACTTCCTGTTCCTCTTAATTAGAGGAACAATATTGTTAACTAGAAAACCATATTGAACATAAGGAAAAAAAACAAAATAGAACATGAAAATAGGTACAACCAACAATTGAGAAAATAAAACATACTGAAGGAAAATGACACAGGTACATATTGAAAAGGAACTTGGAAAATGGAACCTTTGTATTTGAAAATTGAACTGGGAAGGCTCACTTTTTGAAGAATGACTTTCACTGTTTAAAAAGTATTTTCTCTTAAATCTTTGAAAGTTCCTCCTTTCATACATTGTATTTTTATTATATCCATCCACCACTACCATCTTTCTATTGTCCCTAGGGATCCCCAATCCCAATTGCCACCAAATTTGACTTTTTTTTCTTATTATTGCTATTAATAACTACCTGAGTCTAGTTAATGCTGCTCAACTGAAAGATGGTTGCATCACAAAGCCTTTGACATCATCAATGGACTAATTCAAAGCTAAATGAATGAGGAAGACTCTAGCTGAAGAAACTTGGTCCTTGTACATATGTGCTTAAAGAATGCAATCTGTCACCAGTCCGTCTTTTGCCCCCTCCATGCTTCCTGACTGCCATGAGACAAAGAACTTCACACACATTTTATCCAGTGATATGCTTTATGCATCCAGTCACACAAGAGAGACCAAGCTACCATGAACTAAATCCTGTAATCAGGAGCCAAAGTGTGTGTCTGGGTTTTTTGTCAAAGCCATGTAGTGACAAATACAGGAAAGAACCATACAATGTTTCACAAACATCTTAGTGAGAACAAATGAATGGTAAAATTGAAATAGCTGAAGTGAATTGGCTCACATTTAAGAAAAAGAAACAGTTCCAAAGTTACACAATTATTTTCAGACCATATGAGGAAAATTTGTTTTTCTTTCATTTTTTTCTTTTATTTTATTGAAAATAGATATTTTTTTTCATATAACTTATCCTGATTATCAGTTCTCTCTACTTCCTCCCCAGTTTTCCTTCCATCTGGATCTACCCCTTTCTGTCTCTTACTAGAAAATAACCAGGTCCTAAAGGAGAAGAATAAAATATAGTATAATAATATAAAACAAAACCAAAGGAACAAAAGCAAAACAACTCAAAAGACAGGAAACAAACATAGATGCAGAGATCCTCTCAATAGTGTACCCAAGAATCCCATGAAACACAATACTGGAAGCCACACTAGATATACAAAGGGTGAAAGCACTGGATCCTCCAGCATAGGTCCACAGTTCAGTTCCCAACACCCACATGGCCGCTTACAATTGTGTGTAACTGCAGTCCCATGGTATTCAATACCCTCTTCTAGTGTACAGAAAAATACACTAAATATATCACTTTTGTTTCATCAAGCCACATACAACCTGTCAATACTCCATGGAGTATATTAAGACCAATTTTTTATGAATTGTTTCTTTTTTTAATTTTTAAATTTTAATTATTTTTTCTTTTTGTGCTCACAAGTAAGTAAATATTAGCCCCCCAAAAAGTACAGAATACCCAATTTACAGTCCACAGAACTCAAAAAGTCAACAAGTGGAAGGGCCCAAAAGAGGACACCTTAGTCCTACTTGGGAGGGAGAAGAAAACAACCACAAGGTGGGAAAGAGAGAGGGACCTGGGAGGGAAACAGGATAGGGGGAGAAGGGAACATGACCTGGTGGGAAAAAAGGACTGAAGTCCTAAGGACCAGAAGAAAGAATGAAAACAGGCAACCTCAAGGGGTAGGAGATTGGGGGGACCCTCCAGAATGTATTAGAGACCTGGGAGGTGAGAGACTCTCAGGACTCAAAGGGAGGGGCCCTAGATGAAATGCCCTACAGTGAGGAGAGGGAACTTGTAGAGCCCACCTCCAGCAGAAAGACAGGGAGTTGAGTGAGGAATGGTTTCTAAGGTAGTAGGAACTTGGAATAATGAAAGATTTAAACACACACACAAAAAAACCTTTCCTACTCAACTCACATTAAATATGAGACTTCATTTCATGGCCATTGGCCAATTTGTTGGAGATTCTAACATGAACTGTTATATATAAAAATATAATTATTATAAATGTTGAAAAATAATGGAATGACAATTGTGTAAAAATAAATCTAAGTACACATTATGAGATGTTTTAAAATTTTTTAAAATGGTATGTAAGTTCAATGGAAAAAAAAGGGGGGGACCGCTTACTACATGGTGCTAGCTAGCAAACCATCTGAGAAATGATAAAATTAACAATGTTAAAATGTTAAAACAAAATCGTATTCAGATTAGGCAAAGCTTAAAATGTGAACACACACAATACTGTATAAGAAAATTCATAGATGGTGTCCTTTAGCTAACATAATGGAAAACACACACACACCATTAAAATATTTGATTTTATATTCTGTAAACATGTGCTGAAACTGCTGAAATACTGTTTTGTTTAAGTAAATGTGTAAGTGCATTATTCAACCATCCTGAGTTTCCATTAGCCTCTCTATTACTAAGTGACCTTAGATCATAACAAATAAGTGTCCAGTATAGAGACCATCCACCAGCCTCTTAACTGACAGTTCTGTATTCTCACAGTCACTCTCTAGTCCATTCTTCACATGTCCTTCATAAATCATGAATTTATCATCACTTCCGTGCTAAGGATTTCCAATGACTATCTGTTGCTTTTAAAATAGAGTCCAAACTCAGTGTGCCATGTGACCTACTTCGGTCTACTCTCATCTCCTTAAGTCTGATATGTGACACTTATTAAAAGTTCTCAACAGTCTCTCCTGTTTATTGGCTAATGAACATGTTGGATTGGTTTCACATTCATTTTGTTTGAATATAACTCTCTTATCCTACCAACCCTGTTAAATTGATTAGCTGCTTTCTCTCATTTTATATATTTTACATCTACATTCCTCCAGAATATTCTTGGAGACCAATCTAGAGTGAGATAGATGCCTATTTGCTAGGCTTCCAGATTACCTAATGGATACTGACATCTTAGCATGCATCACAATGTTTGCTGGTTTGGCCACTCCATCAACCAGACCTAACTGACTTGAAGATAAAACTTTTTTATTTCTTCATCTAAGAGGAAAAAGTAAAACAATAAGCAAATCAAACTCCCTGTATCTGCTCTCAATGCTGGGCAGTGGATACCCTAGAATGATAAAGACAGAAACAGTTTGGCTTCTTAAGCCAACAACCCGGTCATAAATAGGGCAAAGAATGACAGGGCAGTAAGATGATTCAGAGTGTTAAAATGAACATCAAGTCTGAAAACAGCCTTAGGCTTGGCACATGTGTACAAATATATACACAAATACACACAAAAATAAATCCAGTGATAGACACAATAATAAATAAGCAAATAAAAATTAACAGAGCTAAGATATGAATAAGCATTAACTAAGCTGATAGAAAGTGATAGGTAAGAAATTAGATTATTCTGGGTCAAAGGAAAGTTTTATTCATAGATCCTGGAAAGAGAAAATAACAGGAAAGCTTTTAGAGAAACTAAATGAAAATTATTCCTACAGTCTTAATCCATGGTACAATACTTTGTCTGGAGTAATACTTTAATGAAAAGATAAAAAACAGAACAATTAATAGGCAAATAGAGTTATATGTAGTAGACAATATGTTCATGTGCAACAAAAATCATATATGATGTATATATAATGTACATAGTAGATATACACTCCTATAAATGTATACAAGTGCTGTTTTTCATATCCCTTAATGTTCTCTGGTATGGCTTTTTACTAAAAGCAGACAAATTACACTATTACTGACTTATTAGATATGAGTACTTTTAGTTGACAATGGTTTTTTTAATAAATAGGCACTGGTGTTTGTTGAGTAAACTTGCAGATACACTTGTAAGCCTAGCAGCTCATAAGTATGTTATTTTGGCCACCTGTCAGATGACAAAGTGGTCATTGCATCCTCAGGTCTCCTTTTCCAGACCAATGGCAGACTGAGGTGGAAGGCAACAAACCAGGAATGCAGCCATCTGTGGAATGAAAACTGAAAACAAAGAGCAAAAACAAAAACCAACGGGCAGATATATGCTATTTACAAAGGTATACTGCACGACATGTGGCTCAATGGCTCAACACTGAATCCATACCTGTCCCCACCTTTGGGCTGTCTGCTACATTATAAACATGTGACATTAGCTTGGACTTTGGAGCCAACCCACTGATGGTTAATTTTGTAATTTTCCAATGCTTTTACCTCCTGTTTTAGAAGGTGAGAAAGGCAACTGCTAAGCAAGTACATGGATTCTCACTTCTCTTCCTGTCCCTGTTCAAACTGAAAGCCATGGTAGTGGCATCCAGAAAGCATAATTTCCTCGTGGATACATTCTCAGAGGCCTTACTCTGAGTTGTTAATCACTTCTCATGCCTCTTTGATTGTTGTCTGTGAAAATCACTACTCTGTTTTTTGCTCCTTTTACAGCTGCAAATGAAATCTAGGGAGCCATTTTGCTGACCAGTTTCCACAGGAAGGAAGTTTAGCAGTAACAGGTATGGTATGGTGAAGAAGAAAACTCACAATAATCATTTTTTCTTACAAATTCCTTAAAACTAAGTAACAAGTACAGGTTTTTAGCTAAACATAATCAGGTTTAAAGAAAACTGAAAATGAGTACATTTGAAAGTGTCTATAATGGGGTTATTACTGTGATTATAACTGGTTCATAAGCAAGCGACTCTCCTACTTTATTTTTTAGATTTAAAGGATTCAGACATGTGGAAATGCCCATATTTGCTTTCATGAACATAGAACACAATGTCTTTCATCACAATGCTGTGATGTGCACTAGAACTTCCTTGGTAACTCAATCCAATCCCCCTTGAATCACAGTGGTCTTCCTGCATAGTTATCCTTCCTTTGTTTCAATTCCTCCAGTGATGAGCAACTCATGAAATTTGTTCCTCCAAGCCCAATAGCTCCAGAAATTACAAAGCTCATTCCAGCTTTCATCTGCAGCAAAATCTAGTCCTACAAGTTCAGTGGACTCGCTGTGTTACATATCTGTGACAAGTATATCAAATCTGCATCTTCTTTTCACCAACATCTTTTAAGTACCCTAAAACAGCTCTCATTTTGTTTTCTAGTCTTAGATTTTGAAAGAACAAATTAAAAATTAATTAAAAAAACACTAAATAACTGCTTAAGCTTAAGTTAAAATGGATAAAGCATAGCAACAATAGAAAAAATGGAGAATAAAAATAAAAACAAAATGGTGTTCGTGTGATTGGAAGGACACTCCAAACTGTGACTCAGCAAGAAATCAGAGTAGTGCAGATATAAATAGAAAATCTGTTTCAGATAAGGGGGCTTTCCTGGGTATAGAACCTTTTGTGTCTATGTATTTTACCTTGTGAAACACATCTCTCTAGAGGTTCCTCCTTTAAATTATATCTTTATATTTGCTTTCCTTATACTGTATGATGTATATTTTTCATTCAGAATTTCCTTTATGGCTATCTTCTGGAGGATTTGAGTCCAGTTCCCCACATCCACATCCACATCCACATCCACATCCACATCCACATCCACA
>NW_021604651.1:2996566-3025036 GCF_004785775.1 Grammomys surdaster
CCACATCCACATCCACATCCACATCCACATCCACATCCACATCCACATCCACATCCACATCCACATCGGGATAGTTTCAACAGGCTATAAGTCTAACTCCAGAGATATCCAGTGCCTCTGGCCTCTATGAATACCTGCACTCACATGCATGTGGACACACATGCACCCACACCCCTCACAGCCCCACACCCCTACACATATATACACAAAAATACTACACACACAAATGAATTTTAAAAATAAATCTTACTTTTAAAAATGTTGAAATGAATAAAGAAGTAATTTAGGGAAGTGAAATGACCATGTAAGACACATGTAGAAATTAGACTCATACACACTGCTTCTTTATTATCCTAAACAAGGTCATTCTAAGAATGGCTGATGTTCATTACCCACACCAAGCACCTGCTCATATGTGTTATGGTATCAGTTCTAATACAGTAGCACAAGGCTGAGTTTATCAGTACCACACCATGACAGATTTCACAAACCATATGAGAAATTGAGATGAACAAAAATACAACAAAAACTATCTTTTAAAAAACTGACTAAGGAAGAGAAAAATAGAATTTGAATTCCTAGTTATTATAAAAGAAACAAGCTGTTTGGCATCCTGATTTATGAATCCTGAATAGGTTATTATAAATTCTTCTACATTGCAAAATAACTCTTCTTTTTCTGTGTCTCCAAATATGTAGACCCACCCATATTTTTCATAGTTAAATTTATAGTGTTTGTAATAAACAACAATGCTTTGTTTTCATCTTTTCCTGTTTGTGTCATGTGTCATGTTAATGGAGTGTTTGTAGCTGTCAGGCTGCAGTTGAGTGGTGCTCTGCATTTGGCTACAGCTAAACTAAGATCTGGCCTAAGCTCCTGCCTCTCCAAAAAGAAATTTAAATTGAAACCAAGCTAGTGTGGAGGTAAAGAGTTGAAATACAAAGCTTCCCTTCTTCCTGTTTGTCAGTAATTCTGAAAAGAGCAACTAGGTCTTAACTTCCCACTCATCTCAAATTCGAAAAAAGAAATGCTCTAGCAAGGCCAGCTCAGGTAAGTACATGTGCTACTTCTCATGAAATAACGAAAGATGACTCAGACAGCAGATCCGAGAGCCATGAAGGACCAGTCACTGCCTTGAAACTTAATGAGGTTTGCCTGGTTGGATCATTGATTCTGAGGTTCAACTTTCTACTTGTAAATTTCCATCTCAGCATCTGTTTCCCAGGGAACCAGAGCTGTAACATCATAAACATTTCCCTGGGCTGGATTATATCTGTACACATAATACTCATTTAAACATCTGTTTGACATTCTCCAAGCTGATGTGTCATCTGTTAATTGACCATTTCATACCATTGAGCTGCTTCTTGTTGCCAATAATACTTTATAAATAGAAAAACCATTCAACAAACATTGTCAGGCCATTATTTGAATTTTCAACTTCCTTTATTGAATTATTTCTTTTAAAATAGCTCAGTTACAGGCCATTATTAAGGCAAAGGTTTTTTTTTTAAATCTAGTAATATGAAAGTTCTCTAGCTTATTGCATCAAAACCAAAAATCCAATAGTAAGATACATCAACAGGATCCTAAAGAATTCAGACACATTATTTTCAGGATTATTTTATGTTTGATCCAATATTCATATTTTGGTGTTGGAGAAGTCCACAGAGAAAATATAATGGTTTATAGTTAATGCACACAAAGCATTCTGTTGTAGTTGGCTCAGTTAAAAATACCTATGCAGTGCCGTGCTCCATGATACAACAAACATTTGTTTAATGAATAAGTGAATATTCCAAACGGCCTTACTAACACAGAAAATGTAAACAAAATACATAGTGTAATAATATGGGCTAGTTCTTTTAGCTCCAAGTTCTTACTTAAAACTTTCCAAGAAAGACTAAGGTTGTGGCAACAGTGGTAGTGCATTATTGGTACATTAGATTGCTTTCCACAGCTTAGAAAGAAAATGATTAAAATCAAGAATTAAGACGGGCTTTCCGATCTGCACCCAAACACTGAGCAGATCCTGGGCAGCAGCTCTGCACCCAATCTCACATATCCCAGAAGAAGTGGGCCTCCCAGGAGCTCTAACCTAGGCATCTTAGGTAAGGAGACAGCAACACCTGCCCCAAACAAGAAGTAACTCGGACTCACTGGGACCCAGGAATTCACTCCTGTCCGAGAGCACTGGTTCCTTCCAGCCTGGGCCCGAGCACTGAGCAGATCTTAGGCCCAGCTCTAACTCCAGTAGTAACACCCATATCACACAGTTCTGAAACAACCAAGATAATAGGAAAGATAGGCTCCAGCCAGAGACAGTGCAGGTAGCACGAAGGAGATCCAGATGGCGAAAGGCAAGCACCAGAACATAAGCATCAGCAACCAAGGGTACTTGGCATCACTAGAACTTAGTTATCCCACACTAGAAAGTCGTGAATTCCTCATATCAGCAGGAAAGCAAGACTCAGATTTAAAATCACTTTTAATGATGATGATAGAGGACTTTAAGAAGGACATAAATAATACTCTCAAAGAATTTGAGAACACAGGTAAACAGATAGTAGTGCTTAAAGAGGAAACACAAAAATCCCTTAAAGAATTACAAGAGAATACAACCAAACAGGTGAAGGAATTGAACAAAACCATCCTAGGACATAAAAATGGATGTAGAAACAATAAAGAAATCACAAAGAGAGACTACGCTGGAGATAGAAAACCTAGGAAAAAATCAGGAGTCATAGTCATCACGAACAGAATACAAGAGATATAAGAGAGAATCTCAGGTGCAGAAGATACCATAGAAATCAATGACACAACTGTCAAAGAAAACAAAGATGCGAAAAGTTCTTAACCCAAAACATCCAGGAAATCCAGGACACAATGAGAAGACCAAACCTAAGGATAATAGGTTTAGATGAGAGTGAAGAGTCCCAACTTAAAGGGCCAATAAATATCTTCCACAAAATTATAGAAGAAAACTTCCCTAACCTAAAGAATGAGATCCTCATAAACATACAAGAAGCCTACAGAACGCCAAATAGACTAAACCAGAAAAGAAATACCTCCCGTCACATAATAATCAAAACACCAAATGCACAAAGCAAAGAAAGAATATTAAATACAGTAAGGGAAAAGGGCCAAGTAACATATAAAGTCAGGCCTATCAGAATTACACCAGACTTCTCAACAGACACTATAAAAGTGAGAAGATCCTGGACAGATGTCATACAGACCCTAAGAGAACAAAAATGCCAGCCCAGGCTACTATACCCAGCAAAACTCTCAATTACCATAGATGGAAAAACCAAGATATTCCATGACAAATCCAAATTTACACAATATCTTTCCACAAACCCTGCATTACAAAGAATAATAGCAGGAACGCTCCAATACAAGGAGGGAAATTATACCCTATGAAGAGCAAGAAAGTAATCCTCTTCCAACAAATGCAAACGAAGATAGCCACAAAAAGATAATTCCACGTCTAATAACAAAAATAACAGGAAGCAATAATCACTGTTCCTTAATATCTCTTAACATCAATGGACTCAATTCCCCAATAAAAAGACATAGGCTAATGGACTGGATACATAAACAGGACCTAGCATTTTGCTGCATACAGGAAACCCACCTCAGTGACAAAGACAGACACTACCTTAGAGTAAAAGGCTGGAAAATGATTTTTCAAGCAAATGGTCCTAAGAAACAAGCTGGAGTAGCCATTCTAAAACCTCCAGCCCGAGAACACAAAGAGAGGGACTCATGGCTCCACCTGCATAGATAGTTGAGGGTGGCCTTGTCAGGCATCAGTGGAAGTAGAGGGCCTTGGTGCCTGAAAGTTTGGATCCCCTAGTGTTGGGGAATTCGAGAGCAGGGAGGCCAGAATGGGAGGATGGTGGGAGCACACCCTCATAGAAACTCCCAGAATTATATGGATTAGACATGACAGAGGCAGGCCGCCAGAAGACTAGAGTCCAGAATTCAAACAAAAAATTATCTTGATACTAAAATTTGTTTTGAAAATTGTATATTGTGAATACAGAGCCTTGGTGTATCTACTCATCAAGCAAGTTGAGCAGACCTGCTCGAACCTCTGAAGTCCTGGAATCTCAGCTGGATGTAGAGAAGACACAGACGTCAGAGGCTTATCAATTTACTCTTCCTCCCACCAGTCTTCTAATATCTCAACACCTGGAACCAGCTTGTAGAAGTTAATGAAGAGTCAGTGCCCCTATTCTCTGGGCTTGGGGACTGAGGTGGTTAATATTGGGCTGTCTTTCTAGGAAAAAGTAGTGGTTTTGTCAGAACAGGGAGGAATAGCAGGATTTATTCCATAGCCATTACCTATTGGTAAAAATCTGTATAATTGTTATTAATCTGAAGTTATAATTTCTTAAATGGTACAAAATTTACTTTGATTTAAAATTTAAAATTTTCATTGATATGAGTTTCTTATTGATATAAAAATGAGATTAATATTGTTACTCTCATAGGAATTGTGCCTATATAACACATTTAGGAATACAAGGCTTAGACCCAGTCCTTCTTTAACTCTTAACTGATTCAAGATGGTTAGCCTGGGAGTTAAGGGCCTATAGCAAATTCATGGCTCTGAGTTTATTGTTAGGGTGTTTTCTATATTTTATTTAGAAATAGTTGAGAGGAGTTAATAGACAACAGCCTTACGTGGATAGTTGGTTTTCAAAACGTCAGAAGTCCTCAGAATTGATGTTACAAACATTTCTGTATTAAGCTTCATTTTGATTAGAACCTATCTGCTCCTGACAGCTTCCTGTCTTGGATTCTAAGAAGAAATTGAGCATCTTTGGAGTTACTCCAGTTGTGGCAAGACAGCCACTAGGCAAGAATTGCCTCTTTTCATCTACAGACAAACTACTATCCTGAAAAGGACACACTTGCAGAATAGTCGACTGATTATATCTGCCAAGACAGAGTAATCAGCCCTTAATAATTCTGGATCATTAGATCTGTCAGATGATCCTGGGCCAGAAGGCTGAAGATCAGATGCTCCATCGTTTTGTAGTATAGGGACTGTCCAGGTATTCAGCAGTCTCTATAAGTTGGGTAAGTTTTAGAAGCTATGCATTGTGCTTCCCATAATTTCAGTTAGTTCAGTCATTCTGGATTTCTGGCAGGGTTGAAGACTTATAGTCTCATAGCCAATCCTGGCTATTTACTTTGAGAGAAAAGATTTGAGAGGAAGATTTTCAGCTGACATTCATTCTAAAGCCAAGAAAAAAGCCAGGTTCAGAACTAAGTCTTTTAGTTAGGAGAGATGATAGAGGTTCTGGTTAGTCAACAAAATGTTGGACTGGGTATTAGGTCTATCTTGTACCTTACTGATACAAATTGGTATCGCTATGCTCTAATTGTATTTTGAGAGAAAAGTTTTATCTTAACAGGAAGGGTGATATGTAGGAGGAACTAAGGTGGGAGGAGTAAGGAGAGGAAGAGGAGGAGTAAGGAGAGGAGTAAGAAAATGAGAGGAGGAGCTAGGAGATGAGAAAGGGAGGGGGAACATGGAGGCAGATGTTCGAGTGTCTCTGCCAGTCAAATATAGTTGATATATCTAGGTTGGGTATTGTGTTACACTTCTGATTGTATGGGCATCTTATTATTGAGCATTACCAAACCTATAAAGCCTTTGATTAACATTTTTTTTAAAGTTACTAATTAAAAAAAAAGGATGAGGAGCAAGGGTGATGGAATACATGTGACAGGAAATCAGATGAGAAAACTAGCTGGAGGAATAAAGGGAAGGGGCAGAGGGAAACAAATCAGAACTCTAATGACACATGTATGAGGATGCTGTAATAAAATCCAATACTTCATATGTTAACTTAAAATATTAATAAAGAAAAAAAAGCAAGAAGGAGGAGGGGAGATAGGATAGGGGGTTTCTGGGGGAAGAATGGGGAAATGGGATGATATCTGAAATGTAACTAAATAAAATATCCAATAAAGAAATGAGAAAAAAAAAAGAAGAGAAAAAGAACTTTATTCTAACTATGAGAAAATTAAAAAAAAAGAACTAAGACAGGGCAAAGTAAAGTAATGACCAATAAGAACAGTTGGAACCAATCAAAAAACAATAGGCCAAGTGTGGTAGTTAATATTGTCAACTTGATAGGACATAGAATTACCTAGGAGATAAACCATGGGGCATGTCTGTGAGAAAATTCCTAGACTGGCTTAAGTAGGCAGGTCCATCCTAACTGTAGGAGGCACAACCGTATCTGCAGAATTGCTGGACTGAAATAAAGGGAGAAATGGAGCTGACCCTTTGCTTCCTGAGTGTGGCTACAATGTGATCAGCTGCCTCAGGTTTCACAATAGACTATATCCTCAAAGTGTGAGTCAAAATAATCCTTTCTTCCTTGAGTCTGATTTTGTCACAGGAACAAGAAATGTAACAAATAAACTGCATTTGTAATTGTCTAATTAGTACCAGTACCCACATCATAAATTCATGGGCAGGGATGCTAGAGATGAGGAGAAAATATGAATTTAAAATATAACCCCTTAAGTTTGGTGACAAGTTGGAAAGGAATGATGATATGAGACTAGATATTTGCACTTTCCCTTTTGAAAAAAGGCAAAAAACATTTCCTTTTCTTATTTCATACAAAAGTCCACAAAAAAAAAAATCTCAAATCAAATTAGTCTCCCTGGTGTCCCAGGTCATTCACTCTCATTTCCCTGCCTTGGAATGGCCAAACTAGAGCTGAGAAAAAAAGAAAGGCAGCCTCTTTTCAGAAAGTGTAGGTAGGAAATATTAAAAACAGAACCAAGATGAGAGAGAGAATAGAGTGTCACTTACTTTAATTGTATAGGTAAAACTAAAGCTAGCTCAGTTGAAAAAAAAAATGTAAAACAAAACAGTGCACTAATTTTGAGATAATCTTGTTCCCATGAATTTTATCACTCAAATAACACCTTTTTCTTTTACTCAAATATTGCATTGAGTTTTTACTGTGATTAGTAAATATATTCAGTTTTTAAGATGCTAAATTCAACCTAGGTATTCTAAAAAAAGTTTGCAAGTACTGGAAAAAGTGAGTCAGGCTTTAAGCAAAAGCAAGAGGGTAGTGGTCTTGATTACTGCTGGTATAACAGCTTTCATTACATTAATTGCTAGCACCACTGCCTCTGCAATTGTTTTGACACAAGAAGTTAAGACAGCTACTTTTGTTAATCATTTAGCAAAAAAATGTTACTAATGTGTTGAATATACAAGAGAATTAAGATAGGCCTTTGGAACAACGGATTGATGCTCTTTATCCTACTAAATTATTAGAAGGAAGTTCAGAGGTTAAGGAGCCATCTCGAGTGTCATGCCAAACACCAATGGATTTGTGTTACTTCTAAAATTTACAGTGATAGTCATTATAATTAGGAAGAAATTTAAAGACACTTGCAGGGTATTTGGCATAATTCTAACACCTCTAAGATGTTTTAAATTTGCATAGTGAGATATGAATTTAAAGAATGCTGCTCTGCTGATCTTTGATGCTGCAATACTGCTGATAAAATTATCCATGGCCTGATGTCAGTGTTTCCATTTTGGTCAAGCTTCAAGAATAATGTATATAACTAGATCATGCTAGCCCTTTTTGTCCTGGGAATACTTTTATTCCTGCCCATTGGGTTAAAGCTCGTGTTTAATAACATCAACTGTTGGCAGCCAAAGTACATGGCTTGAACCTGAAAATGGACCACCAGACAGAGTTATTAATTTGACAGACTGGCAAGACAAGGACAGGTAAGATTCTGCACAGAGCCTTACCAACCTAAGACAGAGGCTCATTGCTTTTGATAATGCATAATCCATGACGAATAAGGAAGGTATTCTTGTCAGAACGACCTAAGACTAGCTCAGTCTTGTTTATGATATAAAAAAGGGGGGAAATGTGGACAGCTTTTGGGGCTGCTTGGCAAGAATCTGACATTGGTCAAGCACAAGGGAATGGGCTTCAGGCTGGAATCTGACATTAGGCTAGAACAAAGAAGTAATTTCAGGCAGGAATCTAAATATTAGGCTAGAACAAGAAATACTCTCAGACAGGAATCTAAATATTAGGCTAGAACAAAGAAGTAGGCTTCTGGCATGAAAATGACTCTGGGCTAGGACAGGGAAGTAGGCTCAGATATTTTGGTTATCCTGACAAGCTCTTAGAAACAGTGATCATGGGAGTGATCACGATCACAGGACTTTGTTTATTGCCTTGCTTTTTCTTTGACTATTTGTGTTTATTGTCATGCTTCTTCTTGACTATTTGCATCTATTGTATTGCTAGCTCCTCCATCTAGACCTGACCTTAAAACTTACATGTAATTAAAATGGTATAGAAGCAGATTGGAAAAAATATTTTAAAAATAAAAAAGATACTGAATTAATTGTGACCTTGTAGCATGTACTTTACTTTTTTTAATCATTGTATTTGCTTGCATTTCAAATGATATCCCCCTTTCAGGTAACTTCTCCCCCTTACTCGCATCCCATGTCCCCTCCCACTTCCCCTTTGCCTCTATGAGGGGGCTCCTCCACCCATTTACCTATGCCTGCCTCACCCCTCTAGTGTCCTCCTAATAAGCTGGGGCATCAAGCCTCCCTCCCCTCCCTTTGATATCAGATAAGGCCATTCTCTGCTACATATGTATCTGGAGTCCTGGCTTCCTCCATGTATACTCTTTTGTTGGTGGTTTAATCCCTGAGATCTCTGAACACCCTTTAATTCCTAAAGAAATCAAAAGGCTGTATAATCAGAGACCTTTGGGAGATTGCTAAGCAAACAGAACTGCATTATCCAAAAGGTCAGCTGAATCTAGTACTCAGGAAGAAGATATTGCAGAGGTGAGTATCCTGAATTCACACATTGACATACTCTGTGTTGTTTCCAAAAATATTTCCTTAGTGTGAAACAGAAAAAGTTACAATGAAGAGTGAAGGTTGTTAGACATGGTAGCTCACACGTACAGCCACATCTGATTGGGAAGCTGAGCCAGAAGAGATGCCATAAGCTCAAGGTCACCTGGGTTTATACATAATGAGCTTCATGCAATCTTGGACTACATAGTGAAGTACATTTTTACTTCTTATGTAATTAAAAAACAAGCTGGCTTTTCTCATCTCAGTTTTCTCTCAGCCTTGCCAGAATTTTATTGTTATTTCCTATTCAGTTAACAAGAAGATGTCAAAGGGCAGCATAGTTTGATTTTTTTCAATTCAGTAACAGTACAATGGTTAACCCCTGTGACCTAGAAGACAAATATTTTAGATGTTTTTCTATTGCCTTGTAACACTAGAAACTTCCTCCACCATTGAATTAAAAATTTAGTTTCCAACATATCATGACCACAAGCTTCAATATAGCAAGAAAATTGTTACTGGGGGCATAGGGATGAGGATAGATAGGAAGGGAAAGATGGAAATTTTAGAAGATAAGATGTTATTTGTACTTGCTTAGGAAAGCAACTTTTAAATATAAAATGAACTCACTTAAGCTCTGTAGTTTTTATATAGTAACTGCTTAAAAAATTAAACAGAAAAAAATTAAACAGATACATGACTGGAAATGGCTCTATGATTAAGGACTCATACAGAGCATCTACTTAGCATTATGGCTTGTTCTGAGTGAAGATTCCACTTAACTCATTGTACATCTGGAGGTACAAAAGAGCTGAACGTTACTAATGATGGCAGCAGTTCTGAAGCTAAATGCAGCATTGTCTAATGATTGATTGGTGGGGTATAAAAAATAACTTCCATGGTATTTAAAATGTCAGGAAAGCAATCAAAAAATCAGAATCTACAGAGGGGAATATATTAATGATTGATGAGGCTTTTGAATTCAGGCAAAGTATTGGGAAAACCTAAAATTATCATAATATAGTAGTGAAAGAATTTTTTAAAAGAAATGTATGTGTCCCACTGACTCTGTCACTTACTGAATTATCAAGGCAGTAGGTAAGTTAGGCAATGGAAGTAGTTGAGAATTTTAATTTTACTGTCATATTCTCATGGATACACTGTATCTTCTATGTGGACAAAAACACTTTCTAGAGTCTAATTGTCCAGTGTGATACCAACTGCTGTGTAGTACTGAATGAATAGAATAGGATAACATTCACACAGAAAATCTACAAGGTCTATATTACAAAATCAGGTTACAGGTAAGAGAATATAGAGCCAAAGAATAAACTTCACAGAATAATTTCTAATCGGACACTGATTATAGAATCTGTTAGTTTATTGACAATATTAAGAAAACCAAAGTATATTCAATTATAAAGAGACATCATAATGTCTTTATGGTACTTAATGTTTGACATATTAGTTTCATTAAGTTTATCATTTTTGTTGATGTTTTAACTGGGACTCCAGCCTAGTAAAACAAAACAAAAAGAAGGAGGAGGAAGAAGAGGAGGAGGAGGAGGAGGAGGAAGAGGAAGAGGAGGAGGGGGAGGAGAAGAGGAAGGAGGACAAGGAGAAGAAGAAGGAGGAGGAGGAAGAGGGGAAGAAGGAGAAAGAGAGGAAGAAGGAGAAGGAGAAGGAAAAGGAGAAGGAGAAGAAGAAGAAAATCTTGTAAGACACAGAATTATGTAAATATAGTTTAACTTTATGCAAAAAGTTCATACTCTTGTTAACATAATTTTTTAATTTAGAGGTAAATTGGAAAATAGCAAAAAATTAAAATCCCAAGCTATTTTACCAATTACTATATAATATGTTCTTATTTATTCTCTTTCCTTTCAACCCCCCTTCTTTCCATCTCATACATACATGTACACACTACACACAAACACACACACACACCATATACATTCCATTTGAAGACATCAAGCATCATAGCTCTTACCCTTAACTCTTTTGCTGTATTTTGATAGTAGATGATCATCTAATCCTCAGTGTATACTGACCTTTTGTTGACTATCTCAATAATTTATTTTATAGCTAATCATTTTCTGATCCAAGCACCAGTTCAAGCATGATACTTCTCATCTGTTCTTTTTTCTCTGGAGTATTTTCTCTTTTAGACCATTTCTTCAATCTTTCAAATCAGCATTCTACATTGGATTTGAAATCAGGAAATATCTCTACGACTAGAATTACCATTGGCAAAAAAGTGTTTGTAGGCTTTGGAAATATAGTTCATTAATAGGGGCTTTTCTATCATGTCAGGGGCCTTGGTTTCAACCTCTAATATTGCTAAAAACAGACAAAAATGGTGCTTGAAAATATTTCTAATTAAAAGCAGTGGCAGGAGTAAAACAGTGTACTGACAGTAAAGTGCAGTAGTACATATGTACAGGGTTTGGGAGATTGGCTTAACAAACACAAAGAGTACTTCTAATGTGATACAATTTTTTCTAGGCAGAAATATTTTTTTAAGTGACAGGTTAAAAAGCATTATTTTCTGTAGTTGAAAAAATTATATTCCAAGTCTTCATTCAGTATTTGTTACCCAAGTGACTTGGAATAAGTGATATCCTTAGCCTTAACTGTTTTATATGTAAAAGTAGAGCATCAATATTTAGTTTTATAACTAAAGAATTGATTCCAATGAAAATCAATTAATATTTATAAATAATAATGAATTCATACCTATAAAAAGATTCTTGCAAATAAGAATGTAGATCATACTTCCTTGAATGTGTGAGTTGCTTAAAATAAAACAATATTGATTCTCCTTAACATATAGACTTCGATCCTTTCCACTCTTTTGTGTCAGTGTCCTTAGCAGCCATCATTCTGTTTCAATCAGCAATAATCGTGCCTCGGATAAACTTCATTGGCTACGATACTGCCACTGCGAAAAGCTAGCAGCCATCATTCTGATATTAACTTATTTGTTATTTTGTGTTATTTCCAATATCTACCTTCTCAGTTTATATCTATTTTTCTTCCTATTCATGACTGGCAACTAGAACAAAAGCCACTCAAAAAGATTGCATTGATGGAAACAGTCCTTAACAACTAACTGTTCCTGTAACACTGCAAGCATTTCCCCATAGATCACACAGACTTCCGTAGGATAATAATTCTCCCATGCTTAATAAATTGAGATTTCACTATAAATCTCAGTGATCATTTAAATTCTCAAGTTAAAGAAATTATATAGATTTGTAGCAAACTTGATTCTACTTATTACACAATTTTCTATATAAAATATTAATCTTAAATATGAGACTAAGGCAATTGGCTAATAATGAATTATGAAGCAAACTTTTAAATGTTTGGTTAATTTCTTTTGCTGCTTTTGCTAATGTGTGAGATGGGAAATAAGAATAATGCAAAAAAGAAAAGGCATTTTACTCACTTTTGTTCATTACTTATGACTATTTTTGTATTTGTGTCTTTATATGGGTATAAGCACATGAGTGTAAATGCCCAGAAAAGCCAGAAGACACTGAATACCCTGAAGATACAATTGTAAATGGTTCTGAGCATCCTGATAAGGATGTTGGGAAACAAACTCAGGTCCTGTACAAGAACAATGTGCAATCTTAACCACTGAGCCATTTCTCTAGTCTCAAGATTTTTTTAACATAAATGAAAAAATAGCCTGAGGCACAGAATTGAATAAAAGAAATGAAGAAGTGTCAGAATGCTGTAGAAAGTAGATAGAACTGAAATCAAAAGAAAGAACAGTTGAAAAATGACATAAACTTGGTATATTCAATCAGAAAACTCTCAAGACTCTACAGTAACTCATAAAAGTAAGGGACACCTGTCAGGGATAGTCTCTGCTGAGATCCTGGAACACAATTTGCAGCATCCTAAACTAGCTTAGAGCTCAGTAAAAGCTCAAACAAGTAGACATATCTCTTCCCTCTTACAGGAGAAAATTATATAGTCCACTTTATTTAATCCCAGACTAAATGTTTCCTCTGGTGACAGAATTTATGATTTTAGAAGTACAAATTGACAGAAAAGTTTTATATAAGGCTCTCACATGAAAAGCTGGCAGTAATCCAGCATTTTGCTAATGTAATATGTGACCATTTATTTTTGGTGTTGGCTTGAAAATCAGCCATTGCAGACCTGTGTGAGGTAATGACGTACGGTGATGAAGGAGAAGTATATATAAACTAGATACGTCTATAAAGACAGAAAATCACACATATACACTTGTACACATGAATACATACACAGATACACATACAATTTAATGAGGCATGAATAGCATCAAAAAGGTTTATAAAATATAGAAAAAGAAAATGAAAGAAGTGAGATGATGTAAGAAGGTGAGATGAGTGGGAGGCAAGGAATGGATGGGGGAAAGAGAGGGAAGGAAGGGAAAGGAGGGGAGAGTATTGAAGAGTCCCAGACTTTGTTTTGGGTTCAGAAGCAGAACTGGAATTCTAAAGAGAAATAGAAGTAAATTAAATAACAAAAAAGTAAACTGAAAAGTAACAAACCACTGTCACATGATTAGACTGGTCTCCAGTTTTCCAACAATGGTAATAGAACAAATTCACCATCTTTGCCAAGAGAATGACTAGCCTTTCAGCCAAGGTGTCAGGTCATGGATTCTCAAAAGAACCAAGGAGGGAACTTAGCTTTAAAATCACTGGTCTGGAAACAAGTAATCAGAATATATGATTACTATGACCACAGGCCACTTTTCTTAATGTCCTCGATGATCCTACCATACAACTCCTTGGAGTATATGAAATATGTTGTTATAGAGTCTGAAATAAAGATAATTATTACTTGTATTGTGATTCAAATCAATAATGCAGTTTTTATTGTCCTAGGAAGTGGTAAATGAATGAACTTATAACAATTAATTTTTAATAAGTATTTTGAGTTGCATTTTTCACTCTCTCTTTTTGTCTAGCTTCCAACAATGTTTTATACTGGCAGTCGTGTATTATTCAGATATTAATTCAATATCTTTGCTTATAGAAATCGCATTTGGGGGCTGCAGAGATGGCTTAACAGCTATGAGCACTGGCTCTTCTTCTAAAGAAAGATCTAAACTCTAAGCTCATGAGAATGGCAAACTATAAAGCACAAAATGACAGTATTTGAATTCACTCTATTCTTACATAAACTTTTTTATTAATTTTTAAAAATTAAAACATGTAGGGGACTCAAAATGAAATTATGCTTCAAAGAAAGAGCAATGTAAATGGAGAAATAAGGAATATACAAAATCAAAAGAAGAAGCTAAAGAGTTAATTAGCGAAAGCCCTCAAATAAAAACAACAAAGGCTGAGAAGAA
Source organism: Grammomys surdaster (assembly GCF_004785775.1). Classification (NCBI taxonomy): domain Eukaryota; kingdom Metazoa; phylum Chordata; class Mammalia; order Rodentia; family Muridae; genus Grammomys; species Grammomys surdaster. Next base: position 3,010,825 of record NW_021604651.1, read on the forward strand.
GAAACGTAACATTTTTATTCAAGTTGATTTTTAAAAAGTAACTATTGAAAAAAGAGTACATTGATAGTGTATCATGACATAATTATAATTTTTTAGATAGAGTGGCAAAAATAAAGCAAATTGTGTATTTGACAGTTCATGACCCAATATTATGTTTTTATGAAGTTAGGAAAACTTCCTTCTAACTCAGAAAGAGGAAAGCCCCAAATCAGTGTTGTTTCATACTAGAAGCTGAAGTCAGTAGGGAGGCAGTGAGGTTTTTTTCATAGCCTCACTGTGGTTGTCTTTTAAGGATTATAGGCCCAGCCACTGCCTCTGGTCACATGCTGTGCTTCCTAGTCCACATGATGTGACAAGTCTCCAGCACAGCCTTAATATTATGAACTGTGGAGCTCCACTCCATCTTCCTGACATCATGACTAGAACCCTCTGAAATTATGAGCAAAAATAAGTCCTCCGTCTCTTATTTGACCAAGCATCAGCATCACAGTGGTGTAAAAATAACTACTATAAAACAGTCATTCTGCTTTTACTACATTCTAAAGGTATGACTCCAGTCAAACAGGTTGACCTACCGTGGCTTTCATTTATTTTGTTCAGTATCAGAGATAAGTACTTAATCTTTATTTTTTGCATGGGAGGACATTTTCAGACAATGAGCACTAGTAATGTGGGGGTAAGAAAGCCCCACATTCATGACTTTAGTGCTGGACATTTTAGTGGAGTTTTATTTATTAGTCATTGGGAGTCTTGATAGATAGATAGATAGATAGATAGATAGATAGATAGATAGATAGATAGATGATAGATACACAGATAATAGGTGATAGATAGTACAAAAGACTATCTATACAAATCTTGTACTGAAAGCATCAGCAACAGAGTCTAATTCTGTCACATTCCTTCAAAGTTAATCTCAAATTCTTTTATACTTCTCATGATACAGTGCTACCTAATTCAATCCTAGAGATTTATTTTTATGAAAGCAAAACAGAAGTTTTAATGGATTAGCACCATGGGCACATTCCATAATCAATGCATGTTTTACGCAGTTTCTATGCAAAGTATTAAAGTCTTGGGAAAGCACTCAGAATTACAAAACAGTATAAAAAATATTTAATATAGTATGTATTTGTTGAAAGTATACAGAGGTAGCAGAGGTTGTTTTTATTCGTTACACTTTTAATGAGAAACAGACAGGAAAACATGACAATTGCTAAGCTTTAAAAACACTATTAATATTAAATTTTAGAGATGACAAATGACACTGCTTCTCAGTCTTTGGCTAAGATCCAAGTAAGAATATAGAGAGAAGCAAGATCATGTACTGCAGTGAAAAGGCAAATGTCACTATTATTTTATCAGGTGGGACCAGAAAAAAATATCCCTCCAGTCACACAACAATTAAAACACCAAGTGCACAGAACAAAGAAAGAATACTGAAAGCAGTAAGAAAAAAAGGTCAAGTAACATATAAAGACAGACCTATCAGAATCACACCAGACTTCTCAACAGAGACATTAAAGCCAGAGAATCTTGGACAGATGTCATACAGAACCTATGAGAACAAAAATGCCAGTCCAGGCTACTATACCCAGCAAAAATTTGACTTACTATAGATGGAAAAACCAAGGTACTCCAAGGCAAAACCAAATTTAGACAGTATCTTTACTAATCCAGCTCTACAGAGGATAATAGAAGGAAAGTCCAACACAAGGAGGGAAACTACACCCAAGAAAAAGAAAAAAATATCTTTTCACAACAAACCCAAAAGAATAGAAACACACAAACATAATTCCACCTTTAACAACAAAAATAACAGGAAGCAACAATCATTGGTCCCTAATATCTCTCAACATGAGCAGACTCAATTCCCCAATAAAAAGACAAAGGATATGTAAACAGGACCCAGCATTTTGCTATATACAGGAAACATACCTCAGTGAGAAAGACAGATATTACCTCAAAAATAAAAGGCTGGGAAAATTTTCCAATCAAATTGTCCCACGAAAAAAGCAGGAGTATCCATTCTAATATGCAATAAAATAGACTTTCAACCAAAAGTTATCAAAAAATGGGGAAGAACTCTACATACTCAACAAAGGAAAAATCCACCAAGATGAAATCTCAATTCTGAGCATCTATGCCCCCAAATGAAAGGGCAGCCACATTCAAAAAAGAAAGTTTACTGAAGCTCAAAGCACACATTGAGTCTCACACAATAATAGGAGATTTCAATGCCCCTCTCATCAATGGACAGATCATTGAAACAAAAACTAAACACAGACACAGCGAAACTAAAAGAAGTTATGTACCAAATAGATTTAGCAGATATATACAGAACAGTTAACTCTAAAACAAAAGAATATACCTTCTTCTCAGCATCTCATGGTACTTCTCAAAAATTGACCATATAAGCAGACATGAAACAAACCAAAACAGATACAAGAACATTGAATTAATCACATGTATTCTAACAGACCACCACAGACTAAGGCTGATCTTCAATAACAAAAAAAAAAAAAAAAACACTAAAGCCCACATACACATGGAAGCTGTACAACTCTCTACTCCGTGATAAATTGGTCAGGGAAGAAATAAAGAAAGAAATTAAAGACATTTTAGAATTTAATGAAAATGAAGGCACAACATATTCAAACTTGTCGGACACAATGAAAGCATTGCTAAGAGGAAAACGCTATCCCTGAGTGCCTCCATAAAAAATTGGAGAGATCATACACTATCTGCTTAACATCACATCTGCAAGATCTGCAAGCTCTAGAACAAAAAGAAACAAATACACCCAAGAGGAGTAGATGGCAGCAAATAATCAAACTCAAGGCTGAAATCAACCAAGTAGGAACAAAGAGTACTATACAAAGAAACAACAAAACTAGCAGCTTGTTTTTAAAAAAAAATAACAAGATAGATAAACCCTTAACTAGACTAACTAGAGAGCACAGAGACAGTATCCAAATTAACAGAATCAGGAATGAAAAGGGAGACATAACAACAGAAACTGATGAAATTCAAAAAATAATCAGATCCTACTACAATAGTCTATATTAAACAAAACTGGGAAATCTAGATGAAATGGTTAATTTTTTAGACATATACCAGGTACCAAAGTTGAATCAGAATCAGTTAAACCATCTAAACAGTCCCATAACCCCTAAATAAATAGTAGTAGTCATTGGAAGTCTCCCAACCAAAAATAGCCCAGAGTCAGATGGTTTAGTGTAGAACTCTATCAGACCTTCAAAGAAGATGTAATAAAATATTCAAAAAAATAGAAACAGAAGGAACACTACCCAATTCTTTCTATGATGCCACAGTTACAGGTACCTAAACCGCAAAAAGGCCCAACAAAGAAAGAGAACATCAGACCAATTTCTCTTATGAATATTAATGCAAAAACAAAATTTTCACAAAGTGAACCAAAAAATACATCAAAACAATCATTCACCATGATTAAGTAGGCTTCATCCCAGGAATGCAAAGAGGGTTCAATATACAGAAATCCATTAATGTAATCCACAATATAAACAAACTCAAAGGAAAAAAGTACATGATCATCTCACTAGATTCTGAAAAAGCCTTTGACAAAATGCAACACTCACTCATGTTGAAAAAGATTAGAAAGATCAGGAATTCTAGGTCCATACATAAATATACTAAAAAGAATATACAGCAAACCCATAGCTAACATCAAAATAAATAGAGAGAAACTCAAAGCATTCCCATTAAAATCAGGGACAAGACAAGGCTGCCTATTCTCTTCTGACCTATCCAATATAGTACTCAAGACCAATTAGACAACAAAAGGATATCAAAGATATAGAAATTTTGAAAGAGGAAGTCAAGATATCACTACTTCAAGATGATATGGAAGTAAACATAAGCAACCCAAATATTTTACCAGAAAGTTCCTATAGCTGATAAACAAGTTGAGTAAAGTGGCTGGATATAAAATTAACTCTAACAAATCAGTAGCCTTCCTCTACTCAAAGGATAAATGGGCTGAGAAAGAAATTAGGAAAAGAACATCCTTCAAAATAGTAACAAATAATATAAAATATCTTGATGTGACTCTAACAAAGCAAATGGAAGATCTGTATGACAAGAATGTCAAGTCACTAAAGAAAGAAATCAAAGATCTCAGAAGATGGAAAGATCCACACTCATGGACTGGTAGGATTAATATAGTAAAACTGGCCATCTTTCTGAAAGCAATCTACAGATTCAATGCAATCTTCATCAAAATTCCAACTCAATTCTTCTTAGAGTTAGAAAGACTAATTCTCAAATTCATTTGGAATAACAAAAAACCCAGGATAGTAAAAGCTATTCTCAATAATAAAAGAACTTCTGGAGAAATCGCTCTACTATAGAGCATTACTGATTAAAAACTACATGGTATTGGTACAGAAACAGGCAGGTAGAACAATGGGATGAATCAAAGACCCAGAAATGAACCCACATGCCCATGGTTACTTGATCTTTAACAAAGGAGCTAAAATCAACCAGTGGAAAAAAGACAACATTTTCAACAAATGGTGCTTGTTCAACTGGAAGTCAGCATGTAGAAGAATGCAAATTGATTTGTTCTTATCTCCTTGTATAAAGCTCAAGTCCAAGTAGATCAAGGATCTCCTCATAAAACCAGGTACACTGAAACTAATAGAAGAGCAAGTGGGAAAGAGCCTTGAACACATGGGCACAGGGGAAATTTTCCTGAACAGAACACTAAATGCTTACTCTCTACTAAGATCAACAATAGACAAATAGGGCCTCATAAAATTGAAGAGTTTCTGTAAGGCAAAGGACACTGTCAATAGGACAACAAGGCAACCTACAGATTTGGAAAAGATCTTTACCAACCCTGCATCAGACGGAGGGCTAATATCCAAAATATACAAAAACTCAAAAAGGTAGACTCCAGACAACCAAATATCCCCATTCAAAAATGGAGTATAGAGCTAAGCAGAGAATTCTCAACTGAGGAATCTTCACTGGCTGAGAAACACTAAAGAAAATGTTCAACAGCCTTAGTTATCAGAAAAATGCAAATCAAAATGACACTGAGATTCCACCTGACACCAGTCAGAATGGCTAAGATCAAAAACTCAGGTCACAGTAGATGCTGTTGAGGATATGGAGAATGACGAACACTCCTCTACTGCTGATAGTATGGCAAGTTGGTAATAATCACTTTGGAAATCAGCATGGCTGTTGCTGAGAAAATTGGAAATAGTCTACCTGAAGACCTAGCTATACCACTACTGTACATATACTCAAAAGATGCTCCAATATATAACAAGGATATATGCTTCACTATGTTCATAATAGCCTTATTTATATAGCCAGAAGCTGGAAACAACCCAGATGTCCTCAACAGAGGAATGTATACAGAAATTGTAGTACTTTTACACAATGGTGAATTACTCAGCTTTTAAAAACAAGGACTTCATGAAATTCACAGGCAAATGGATCGAACTATAAAATATCATCCTGAGTAAGGTAACCTAGACACAAAAGAACACACATGGTATGTACTCATTGAAAGGTGGATATTAGCCTAAAACCTCTCAATGCCCATGGTAAAACTCACAGACTATATGGAACTTAACAGGAAGACCAGGGTGTGGATGCTTCAGTCCTGCATTGAGGGGGAAATAGAATGATCACAGGAGGTGGAGGGAGGGGGGTCTTGGGAAGAAGAAAGGAAGGAGAGAAAATAAGGGGGCAGGATCAGGTACTGAAGGGGATGAGAGAGTGGTACAGAGGGTCAGGAAATCAAATAGAAGTATGTCGCAGGGGGATGAGGAATAGCAGATAGCCAATGAAGGGTCCCAGATGCCAGGGAAACAAGAGGCTCCCAGGACCCAATGAGGATGACTTTAGCCGAAATGTGCAGAGAAGGAGAGATAGAACCTACAGTGACCACCTCCTGTAAATAGGTATGCCCTGCCCCAGTTGAGGGATGGGAACACACACCCGTCACAAAGTTTTTAACCCAGAAATGTTCCTGTCCAAAGGAAGAAAGGAGACAAAAAATGGAGCAGAGATTTAAGGAAGGGACATCTGGGGACTGCTTCTCCTGGCGATCCAGCCTGTCTGCAGACACCAAACCCGACACTGTTGCCATTGCCAAGAGGTGCTTGCTGACAGGAACCTGGTATGGCTGTTCCTTGGGCAGTTGTGCCAGCAACTGACAAATGCAGATATGGATGCTTGGAGTCAAGCATCAGACTGAGCTCAGGGACCCCAGTGGGGGAGCTGTCAGAAGGACTGGAGGAGCTGAGAGGATTACAACCCCATAGTAAGAACAACATGAGTTGGCTGGACCACCTAGTGCTCCCAGGGACGAGACCACCAACCAAACAGGGAGGGATACATGGCTCCAGATACATGTGTGGCAGAAGATGGCCTTGTTTGACATCCATGGGAGAAGATGCCCTTGGCCCTGTGGAGGTTTGATGCCCCAGCATAGGAGGGATGCTGGATTGTTGGAGCAGAAGAAGGTGGGTGAATGGGGGATAGCACCTTCATAGAGGCAAAGGGAGAGATGAGAGGAAAGTTGTGGGATAGGGGGTTTGTGAAGGGGTAACCAGGAAGTGGGATATCATTTGAAATATAAATGAATAGAATGATTAATAAATGATGAGAATGTCATAATTATACTGATATTTAATTCATTATAGCCAAGAACATGACATAGTTTCTAATCTCACCCCCTTAATTCTCTACACTCATTCTATCTCTGTCCTTTTATTGCTAGCTAAATCCAAGCCATGGTACCAAGTGGCAACATGTTCAAAACAAACACAGCACAGGCCCTTATGATACACATTTCACTGCACCAGTAAACCAGCACAATTTCTGGTAAAATACAAAATGTCCTGTTTTATAGGAGTACAAGCATATTTTTACATCTAATGCAAACTAAAATTAGGCTTTGCATATTACTGCTTTAAAATATTCATTTTTTTCAGACAACTAAAATTAGATTATCTTGGCATGCAACAGACATTGGAATTGAAATAATGCAACAATTTAACACTCAAAGCCATAAGCACAGAGGGCACCATTGATATCTATCTTCTCTTGCATAAGGGCCTCTTGGGAAGACTCTGCTGTGTTATCACAATAATTATTAAGAATCTAACATGAAGTGAACAGAAATCAATTTGCAAACCATGTGACAGAATGTAGACAGAAATGGCTACTAATTAGAAGAAAATAATTTTATCTGTGAACAGTTTTCCCCCACATTGGGAGAGGGCTAAGAACCAGGCTTTGGTAAGCAACCGTTTTCTAGGCCTTCAATGCAGGGAGGGATAGAATCAACAAACAATGAAGGCATTGTTAGTCCTCCAATGTGCTATATATTCCTATCTGAGGCATAGAGAAAAATAAGAATTTCAAAAATAACTGAACTATGTTTACTTCAAATGAAGTAAGCAAAATAAAAGTAAACAATAAAAATTAAATAACTTCTGTAAGAAATTAGGGCTAAACAGATTACAGCTGTGATATCAGCTATGCAGAGTACTCTTGTACACCAAGGCCTTCATACTTTTCTAGAATCCAGCTCAACTAAAAAACAGCGTGCATGGTTATACTTAGAACAGTACATTTGCCCATGTGGGAGTATCCAAAATCCTGAAGGAAAATAGTGATATCTGCAAGATGCATAGGCCTAAGCCCAAGTATGGCACCTAGTAAATGACAAGCTTCACTGATATGCTACAACAAGGACATCTAAGAAATAAAAAAGTATAATCTTGAGAAGAAAGAAAAATCATACAGTTCAGGTGAAGGTAAGCACCAGGGAAGTATGGATTATATCAGGCTAATATTAATATCATATAAGTATTTGAAAGTGTTCCCCAAGGATGTAAGAAATTTTTTTGAGTTTACAAGTAAAGAACTTGTTTGTAATTTACATACTAACATTTTCATGGATGTAAAACCAAATATTTAATGACAAAGTCTTGGTCTCTAATTACCATATTCCCCAAACATAAGAGAAAAATGAAACACTCATACCTTTACTTTCCCTTCCCCTCATATTCTCTGTCAATCATATTAAAAAAACATATAGTTATTATACCGAGTACATTAGCAGTACACCGAAGAATTCCTGAGACATCTTCAATTTCCTCTTTGTTGGAATGGTCTGCATAGGAGCATCTGTTAGAGATATTGTGGAAATTCTTTTCTGCATCCCTATAACTAAGAAGAAAATAAAATTAGCATATGGAGGAACTTTGGAAAGCATTTATAAATGCACTTGTGTCTACACCGAGTACATACAGTCTATGCTTTCTGGATAACCACCTTTAAAATAACTGATTCTTTAAACATAATTCTGTTATAAGCCAACAGCCCCATTAACATTCGCGGTACAGGACTATATCTGGAGGCAACTGTTAATTAGAAAGCTCTGGGAGATATAGTAAAATAGATGTAATATGAAGGAGAAAGGGGAAATAATGAGAAGAGAGGTTTAAGTATGGGGAGGGATGGGAGGATTGGGCAGAGGAAAGGGTGGAGAAGGGAATAACTAATATTGGGCATGTTTGAAAAGTCCAAATGCATATCTACTAGTTGTAAACTTTCTAACAGCCTGGGCAAGAAGTCAGAGTAGAACAGTGATATCAAGTGGAAAGGTAAGTTTAAGTAAAGAGGGAGACTGGAGTTAGGTGAAGAGATGTGGGAGTTAGTAGACGTATAACTAACACTATGGATATTTAAAAACATCATATGGAAATCTACTGTTTTATGAGATTTTAAAATATACAGAGTTCCATATAGAAGAGTTTATCTGGAGTTGCCCTACTCAGGAAATAATGCTTCTCTCAGAAGCCATATTTTGCCAAATAAAAGCCCAGTGACAAATGTGAGATAGTTTTACAACAAGGTTCATGTAAGAAGTGTTCTGGACATCACCCAGAGATACATGTTATTGCCATTGCTCTTGGTAACCCTCTATAAACTCATTTTCTTAAGACATGGTAAAATAGGGTTTGTACTGACCAGGAAGCTTCTGTCCTTCTGACTACCTGTCAGAAGTAAAGATAGTACCAGAAGGTGCTATCCAGGCTGCTTGGAGAAGTCATCAAGAGTCTTACCCAGCTGTCAACCTTGTAAGCCACAATAACAACCAGTATGGCAAGATATGTCTGTGTGTACAGTAGTATCATGGATGTTATAGGGTAACCAACTGCTTTTCTTTTTTTATTTACTCTCATGCTTCGTGAGAGGAAAGGCAAGCCTGGTAGTGTAAATCTGGCTAAGACCACAGGGTGAATGTACTACTATTATTTTTCTGAATGGAAGAAATACCAAACTGACCTCTATGTCTGTGTTTCTATACTCATAGAATAATAGTAAAACTCCTAAAACACATTAGGAAAGTTTCTTCTTTCAGTGGAGATGTACAACTGGACAAAGTATAGAGAATACTTGTCAGCTGAATACTCAGCCATGAATGAGGCATCTATACTACCCACCCAAGGATATAGGGAATCACTGCAAATTTGTAATGACCAGAAGTTGGGAAGGACTGGACATAACATGGTCTCCTTGTCATGACAACACTAATGAACTCAAAGAACATGTCCTTAACAGACCTATACATGATCAAACCAAATAACATTTCAAATAAGGGAAACAAGCTCAAGAGCCCCCATTCCTAGCAAAGGAGTTATTGATAGTTGATGGCTTCTGGATAAAGGTCAGTTTCTTTAAGGGTATTAAGTTTACTAGGTCAACCATGCAGCTCAATTCACTTGCAACCACTTTACAGTTATACTAGTAGTCCAGTTTGGTAGAGTCAGAATAGCAAATATGAATCAGTAGCTCTGTCACTACCTAGCAGAGACAGTCAAGCCTCAGCCTCTTCAGCATGGCACAAGTCAGCAGGAGGACAGAAAGACAAAGAGGAATGTGCCTCTCTCAGCAAAGCGGTGTAGACCAGTGAAGATGCATGAGACCAATAAGCTTTATACAGCTCTCTCTATAAGCAAGCCTAGCTCAGCCTTGTCCATCAAGTTCTATTTATACTCCCTCAAGTCATCACATGTCTACCAGGGGTCTTGTCTCACCACAGTTCTTGCCTCAGCTCTTCAGTCTAAAGTTCCATGTAAGTCTGTCTCAGCTGACATCTCTCTATCAATCAGTACAAATCTGCAGGAAAGCCAAGAATCCTTAGCACACCATCAGGAGTTTTTTGGTACATTATTTTCTATGGAGTCCCAACAAAAGGAGTCCAACTACACAATGCAAGGCAGTCAAATACATGCATGCTATTTGAGAAGTTTTCTTCATCACAAGTCTTTTCATGTACTTGTTTTAGCAGAACATCCTTTCACCTGTGTCCACTTCAGCAAAACATTCCTTCAGGTGTTTGGCCCAGCAAAACACCATCTAACACAACTGACTTTTCAAAGAACCTATAAGTTTCTACTTCATCATACTCATTCAGGGAAAAGTCCACCAAGATGACATCTCTAATAACTAAAGAGATGTTATGAATCAAAAAAACCTAACAGATATGTACAGGACATGTCATCAAACACGAGTCTCAATAGATAAAAGAAAATTCAAATAACTCCTAGTATCCTACCAGACCACCATGGCTTAAACCTGGACTTCAACAACAACAGAAACAATAGTATACAGTCCCATGGAAACTAAACAGCTCTTTACTCAGTGAAACACTGTCAAGGAAGATATATAGAAAGAAATTAAAGACTTTCAGTGAAAATGAATGCACAACATACCCAAACTAATGGGATAGAATGAAAGCAGTGCTAAGAGGATATTTTAAAGCACTAAGTGCTGTTGTAAAGAAATAAGTGAATTCTTACAGACTTAACATGCAGTTATGACTTATAACTTATCTTCTCATGAGTTAACAGTGCAATTAAAATCTCTAGAGCAAAAAAGAAGCAAATACCCCCAAGAGGAGTAGAAATACTCAAACTCAGGGTAGAAATCAGCTAATCATAAATAAAGAGAGCAAAACAAAGAATCAATGAAACCAAGAGCTGATTCTTTGAGAAAATCAACAAAACAGATAAACCCTTAGCCAAACTAACTGGACCAACTGCAACTTAATATGTCAAGGTTGGTTGAAATCTATGGGAGGCCTCCCCTGTTCTGAGGAGAAATAAGAGTGGGACATGGTGGGTAGGAAGATGAGAAGCAAGAACTAGGAGAAGAGGAGGGAGGAGAAGATGAAATTGAGATATAAAAGTAATTAACTAATTAATTAAAGAAAAAAGAAAGGAAGGAAGGAAGAAAGAAAAAAACACACTATAACCTTACCCACAGTGGCCCAGATAACAATGCTATGAATGGAAGATTAAGTAGAGTAATTAGAGCCTGGCAAAACTTGACTTACTGTTTTCTAACTCTGAAACTTTATCTAAGGAACATAGTCTGTCAGAGTATCTTCTTGCCATATATAGCAATGGTCTCTCCTAGAGTACCCAAGAAGGACTGCATGACACAATGCCTTTATAAACTGAGATAGGCTAGAACTTCCCTAGTGGTCTCTAAATGAATATCACTATTGAGGACAGTGGTGGCCAAGTGTTTCACATTCCAAAGGGCTGGCCAAGAAGACCAGAATGCTTCTTCAGAAGGCAAACTTCACTCCAACTCTGTTGAACCTAATCTTTAAAATGAGGAAACTGAGGCTCTGAAATTTTAAAGACTCTTCCCACGATTATTTGAAAATAGAACATGGTTTTAAGTCCAATATGTCCTGCTTGTAAAAATCTATAGCATATAGTTCCACAACAAAGACACAGATAGAAGAGGTACACAGTCATGGGCATGAGGTATTAGAAAAGGAATTCCATACTAACCAGTATCTCTCAAACCTATTTTTTAATCCCTTAATTGAGCCCTGATGATTACCTTGTGGCACCACCTGTTCCTCACTATTATTCCCATTGTACACTGTGAAATCATTCATTCTCTATTGTGCTAACATCACCAGCATGGATACCTTTCCCTAGAATCTTCAGTTAAATAGCCACTAGAGGATGCTTAAAGCCAACCATCAGACTAAGCATGGGCACACCAAGGGAAGAATTTGGGGAAGGACTGAAGGAGCTGAATGGGATTTCAACCCCACAGGAAGAACAACAGTATCAACTAACTGGAACCCCCCCCCTTAGTGTTCCCATGGACTAAACCACCAACCAAAGATTACACATGGAGGAACCCCATGGCTCCAGCCACAGATGTAGCAGAGGGCTGCCTTATCTGGCATCAGTGGGAGGGGAGGCCCTTGGTCCTGTGGAAGCTCGATCCCCCAGCATAAGGGGTTGCTAGGGTGATGAGGTAGGATTGGGTGTGTGGGTGAGAGAGCACCCTCATAGAGGCAGAGGGAGGTGGGTGGGATGGGAGCTTGCAGAGAGGAAACCAGGAAGGGGGACAACATTTGAAATATAAACAAATAAAATAACCAATAAAAAGTGAATAAATAAATAATCCAAAATTTATAAGTTAAGTGAGGGACAATGGGTGGCATAAATAAATAAATAAATAAATAAATAAATAAACACTAACAAAATGAAGCACATGCAACATCCCCTTAGTCAGATTTGGAGGATGGAAGCAAAAATGTGCTAACAAACAAGATGATGTCTCGTAAAATAGAAAATCAGACTATTGTACAAAGTTGTTCTACCTCACAGATATAGAAAATGAACCATAAATGTGATGCTATGCAAGTAAATTTATGCTAAAAAGTATACAGGATCATTAACACTACAAAATTTACAACTATAATGGACAGAGATGCTAAACTCAGCCCCTCAGATTATAACCTTCCCATACATAACTTTTTAGTTCACTATGCTACTACTCACGTACTTCTAGATTATAATTTGTTCATTTATCCCCTCTACCCATCTTTCTAAAAGTTAGTCCCTCAGGCATATCAACCACTAACAAAAACAAAGGGATATGGAATAACCAAGATAAATGGAAAAAAAGTAATAACAGCCAACAATGATCAATGTGAAATTACAGGTGATGGTATAATAGAAATGACTGATTTGAAGACTGAGGGCAAAGAAGGGGAGATTCTTGAGGTTGGGTGCTCAGGGAAGACCTTTCAGAAGTCATGGCATTCTAGTAAAGACCTACATATAGAGAAAAAGTAGTACGCAGACATCTGCAAATAGAACATTCAAAAAAACAGGATAAATCCCATGACTGATCTTGAGAAATTGGAATGAAATGAAAGGAGGATGGTAGAAAACAATGGACTTTTAAAAGTAGAGGTCAGATGACAGAGAATTCTGATTTTAATCTATCCTAATGGCAATGATATGGTTTATAAAGACAATTCAAATTGAAATCTCTGAGTTAGAAGCATTAGAGTGACCCAATAACTTTTCAGAAATATTAATCTTGATCTCACCTCAGATTTTTGAAACTGGCAACTCTGTTAATAGACATGAGGGTTAATCTTGGCCATTACTGAGTGTGTCTATGAAGATGCTTCCAGAAGTGATCAACATGTGTGTCAGTGAACTGAATGGAAAACAGTCACCTTGAGCATCAGTGCCATTATCTATCTAATCAGGTGGGGATCTGGAATGGGGCAAAAGCAAAAGACGGAGGCCAACAAAACACTACTAGATGCCCAACCCTTCTTAAACAGATGAACTCTTCCTGTTGTCATTGCCTATGAACATTATATTCTCAGCTTTTAAATCCAAATTTACACTATAAATTCTGCAAGATGGCTTTTGAACCTGTATCTTCACACTGGGGGCTTCACTGTTCTCATTATTCTGTAGCTTCCAACTTCTTAGACTGGGCAGCTACTGATTTCAGTCCAGTCTGCAACCAAACACTGTGAAACTATTGAGCTTCTGATCATAAATGTCAAACTAATACATTGTCATTTATGTACGTGTGTGTGCGTGTGTACATGTTTGCTCATGTATACACAAATATTTGTAGTTACAAAGTAATTCTAATGCAGATAAATACTTAGGAACCACTGACTTCAAGTAAGTTTTTAATCATTCTTTATAATAAAACTCAGGACTAGTCAACAATGAGTAGAAGCCAGAAAATTAGATCAAAATCTCTCAGTAAGAGATGATAATGATGATGATAAAGATGATGATGGAGGTGGAGGTGGAGGTGGAGGTGGAGGTGGAGGTGGAGGTGG
>NW_021604651.1:3025436-3037866 GCF_004785775.1 Grammomys surdaster
GGTGGAGGTGGAGGAGGTGGAGGTGGAGGTGGAGGAGGTGGAGGTGGAGGTGGTGGTGGTGGAGGTGGAGGTGTAGGTGGAGGTGGTGGTGGTGGTGGTGGTGGAGGTGGTGGAGGTGGAGGTGGAGGTGGTGGTGGAGGTGGAGGTGGAGGTGGTGGTGGTGGAGGTGGAGGTGGTGGTGGAGGTGGAGGTGGAGGTGGAAGTGGAAGTGGATGTAGAGGTGGTGGTGGTGGCGGTGACAATGACGACAGTAGAGAGGGAAAGATTTATCACATAGCATGAATATTTTGGCATTCATTTTTCAAATAAAAACAATCTCTATGAATAAATACATGGACAACTGAAAAACAAATTAAAATATAGAATCATTGTGTAAAGATGAAGAGCCTCTGGCAGAAAAAGTTATATTACTCCACAATAAGATGCTCCATCCTCTTTGTGATCCTTTGAATGGATAGATGCTTCTAGCTCCAGTGCTAGGTTTTTGGAGGCTGCAAAAAGCCTCCAGGAGTTTCTATGGACTACAGTTACAAGAACTCAAGGAGTAGTATATGATACTTTTGATATTTGATGTGTAAAACAGATCAAAGGACACAGTTTTAAGGAAAGAAGAGGGAAAATTGATAAGCCAGAAGTTGAGGCCATATTGAGAAATTAAAAAGAGCTCATACTTAAACTGTCACCTCTCCTGCCTTAAATTCTCAATCTGTGGTTTCCAAATTACTCCAAGATTTGCTTATGAGAAGTGTAATTTTCAGAAAGTAGAAAAAGAATTTTCTTGTTAGGAATACATCTCCAAAAATATGGAAAATAATGCTTTGTCACACTTACTGTCTATTGTTTAAAATTCCCTTAAGCGTAGGAAACACATCAACTTTCACAGTTAGAAATAACTAAACTATTTTGTGAGGAGGAACAGCTCATAGGTGTGAAGACATTAATCCCCAGTGTTAATGATATCAGCTTTTCTCCTTTTTCAGTTTTTTAAAAGAGAAATACAAAGCAGACAGCCTTAAAGTCAAATAAAAACGTTAGAAAAGGAAGCTATACAATGAGAAGTAGGGACAAGGGAAGGCAGAGTCAAGAACGACAAATGCAATGAGACTGTAGCCACCTAGCTCCTTAGTCTCCATCAGCATCAAAGCAAATGAAGGCATTGGTGGCCCATATCCTATACAACATTCAAGCAAACAGGTTGATGGTCCATTTTAACCAAGTACAACATCAGGACACCTTGATATAGACAATTTATCCGTAGTCCTAATATTGTGTTAGACAGAAGAAAAAGGACTAAGAAAATACCATTTAGCCAATAAGAAAGGAGTCATCTCAGTCCATGTCAACATACATTCTGAGAAGAGTTATGGCATATAAAAGAGAACTCCACCCCACTAATGGCCAAGGGCTACTCTATTAGCTATCACAGTGAGGTTAATTATCTATTTCAATAGAAATATGAGTTCTTCTCCCAATTTGTCCCTATGGCAATGCAATTTGCTTCATAAATGAGAGCATCTTGACTTGATTTCTTGATTCTCAAGCAAAGACTAGCACTTATAATTTTTAAAACATTTTGACTTTAATCACTGGCATTACCATAAAAATATTTAGAATAATAATAACAAATATACAACACTTACTATAATTGACAAAGTGTTTAGGTATATGAACTAAGTTAAGCCACAGAGTATACTTTGAAAGTAGTAATTTCAATGAGTTAATGGTCTTATTTTAGAATGTACAAGGAAAGGTTAACTTGGCATTCTTTTGCTCCATTAAGATAAACTATTTTAAATCACTAATGGCATCAAATTAAAAGCCATCTCATAAGTTTAAATATGTTTTCCTTAACACTGCACTTCTGAGATTTAATGTGTCAAAGTTTCAAAGCAATTGCCACTGAATGACAATCAACATAATAATCAAGTGCCTGAACATGGCATTATGTGAGGCACTGAAATCACTTTCTATTCTTATGTCCCTCTGTTTTATTTTAATCACATTATATCCTAATTGTCAAAAATGTGGGCTATTAGGATTCCCATAATGTAAAATGATCCCTAATAATATTGCAAGGATTTCAAGAGTTTGGCTTTTTACAAGCCAGACCATTGCAGCACAAAGAAAATACTATCAAGGTATAGTGACAATATCCATTGTTTCTAATGTTAACTGATTTAATATGACAAGCTAGATTAATCACAAAAGTAAAAATTTTTTTTTGCTATTTACTAAACTGCTTTTTACTACAGTCAATCAAAAGTGAGTTTAGGCTTATTTATTTGGAGTTTTCTGACTGAAAAATTCTTTCACTGAAATAATATTACCTAATCATGACATCTAATTTGAGGATTATTTATACAACCATTATATTTTAATAAAATATTTCTGTACTGGTGAGGTCCTGATTTCTTACTTTTTGATATGAAGTGTTATTAATATATACAATTTCCAAATCCATTTTAGGAAATGAGCTGTAACGGAGAAGGCATGCAGCATATGTTCCTGGCTAAAACAAGACCCTTCTTTAAAGTTGATTACAGCCAAACTCTATGTAAAGGTTCAAGACCCCATTCGAAGCCTGCATTTGGTACCAACAATTCATTGGTAGTAGTAAAAGAAAATTATAAGATTCAGTCTTACAAATGGAAAATAAAAACATAAGAAAGGGGAAAAGTGTGAGGAAAACAGAAAAGAGAATTTTATTTTTCATTTAAAAGAAGAAAAAATAAAGCAAAGTATATTTTTACTCTAAAGTACTCTTATTAATCCTCACATACATGTTAACAGACACCTTAAAGTTGACTTCAAGAGAACACTAACTTATAAGCTCAACAGTTGCACTTGATAAATCACTTTGAATTTTTTCCATAAATAGCCAAAATCCATTTTACTCACCCGATAACTTGATGTTCATAATACTGCAATGTCCTCTTGAGAGTCATGTGTATCGTCTGAGGCTACAGTATGATAACAAGAATGAAAACACATTATCAGTTCATCAATATGGTTTCCAATCTGAGGACAGGCAGATTTATTTCATAAATGTTACTTTACAGATTAGTTCATTTTCTATCTGGTCATGTGTATTCCCCAGAGAAACTAAATGAGCCAGTCAGCAAATGCCCAGTTACCCAATGTTGAGTGCAATGGTCAATTATTTTGATGAACTATTAATGAGTATTAAGTAAAATAATGGCTGCAGTGGAAGGTTTGGAAGCAATGGGAAAAGGCACTACTGGAATGTGACTTGCATCCCTTCCCAGGCACTGTGTATAATCCCTATGAGATACTGACTAGCTGAAAATTCACACCTTATTTGTTCTTTCATGTTGTAATGGGACTTTCAAATGTAATCTGGAAGTAACAGTGAATTGAGTTAAAAATTTCAACTCTAAATTACATATTTTAAGTCTAAGGTTCTTTTCTTTTAAATTAGTTTTGTATGTCAAAGGACTGGTAGGATGGCTGGGATAAGACGGCAAGCAGTGACCCAGAGTCTATTAGCAATATTTCAAGTCAGCCCAACTTCCTGTGTGCCTCAAGAACTATCAAGCAGAGCATTGTCCTCATGTCTCCTGGATTGGCCACTAGTGCTTTGTGTTGCTTCCTCCTGTCTTCAAAAGAGATGTTTGTAGCTCATGAATGAATTATGTAATCTTCTCTCCCAATGGCAGGTTAAGATACTTTATTAATCCTAGATCAAGGAATTATTGTCAAATTTCTCAGAACAGTAGGGCCCCAAATTTTGAAAATCTATGTATACAAGTAAATTGGATACTAATATCTCAGAACATCAATTTTATTAGGGTGTTATGATAACTAAATTCTTAATGGCAAAAGAGTAAATCTTTAAAATAAAAATGTCCCGTAAATTCTAACATTTATACCCATAGATTATGCATCTCTTAGCTGCCATCAGAGAGGGATTTTAGTAGATTATTATGACAGACACCTATAGAAAATAGTCTGGTGAGGGCATGGTCAAGTCTAAATGAAACATAGGTATCATACCACCAACCCAAAGGCTCAGAGATCACAGTGGAAGAGGTAAGACAAATATTATTGGGACCAGAAGTAGTGAAACAGTATTTTCCAGATATGGCAGAGCTCTTGCATGAACATAAAGCAGCTATGATTGCCTGCACAAAACCTACAGCAGATCAAGCCAGCCAAAACCCTAGCATGTATGGGGAGGCTCTCATGAAATCCCACACCTATCTGAGGAGTTATTGGCAACTGATAGCTGCTGGTGGAGAAAAAAATCAGTTTTCTCCAGGGGTGTGCCTCCTGAGACCCTAACAATGGTCCAGTAGATGATCTGATGAAAGCCATAAGCATACAGGAAGGAGACTTTAGTGAACTTAGTGAAGTTCTATTGTTTTGTTTTTTGTTTGTTTGTTTGTTGTAAGTATATAATACTGTGAAGGAAGTGGGGAGAAGAATAGCAAATGGATTACATGGTAAAGGGGAGATTTGTTCAAACATATTATATCCATATATAAAATTTTCAATTTCTGTTGACTATAATTCTGAAAATATTTCTGTTCACTATAGTACAACAGAAATAAAGCCATTAAATGCTTAGCAAAATGTTGATCAATTATATCAAAGATAAACTTTAGGAAATATGGCAATAACATATGTTCTTCCATATTCAAGTACCACTACAATTTGGTAATGTCAGCAACAACTGCTAATGAATTCTAGAAAACTAGTATCTTTGAGAAGGTCATTTATAAAAAGATCCAGTGCCAACCTGGTTTAATAAGAAAGAGTTAATCAGTTCTTGATTCTAATTCTTCAAAGTGAATCTTTTTTTCATTTTTATTGGTTATTTTATTTATTTACATTTCAAATGTTGTTCCCTTTCCCAGTTTCCCCTCCACAAGCCCCCTATGCCCTCCTCCCTATCCCTGCCTTTATGAGGGTGGTCCCCCACCCACCCAACTATTCCTGCCTCAGTACCCTAGTGTTCCCCTATCCTGGGTCATCAACCACCACAGGAACAAGGGGCTCCCCTCCCAGTGAAGCCATAAAGGGCAATCCTCTGCTACATATCTAGCTGGAGCCATGGGTACCTCCTGTGTACTCTTTGGTTGGTGTTTTAGTCCCTGGAAGCTTTGGTGGGGTTGGTTGGTTGATATTTTTGTTCTTCCTATGAGGCTGCAAACCCCTTCAGCTCCTACAGTCCATGCCCTAACTTCTCCACTGGGGTCCCCACACTCACTCCAATGTTTGGCTGTGTACATCTGTATCTGTATTGGACCATCTCTGGCAGAGCCTCTTGGAAGAGCTATACCAGGCTCCTGTCAGTAAGTACTTTTTGCATCAGCAAGTGTCTGGATTTGGTGTCAGCAAATGGGATGGATCCCTAAGTGGGGTAATCTCTGGATGGCCTTTCCTTCAGGTTATGCTCAACTCTTTGTCTCTGCATTTTGTTTTGATGGAGGAATTCTGAATTAATATTTTTGAGGTGAGTGGGTAGCCCTATCCCTCAACTGGGGGCCATGCCTATTCACTGGATATGATCTCTACAGGCTATATCTCTCCTTTGTTGGGTATTTCAGCTAATGTCCTCCCTGTTGGGTTCTGGGATCCTCTTGGGTCCCTGGTATTTGGAACTTTCTAATGATTACTCCCAGTTTCTTTTTCCCACTGCTATACACCTACTTTCAAATCCCTGACCCTCTGTGCTTCTCCCCCATCTACTCCCATATCTTAACTGGCCTTTTTCCCTCCCCTTCCTCTCTCTCTCCCAGATCCCTCTTTCTCTCTGCTTCCCAGAGATTGTTCTCTTCCCCCTACTGAGTTAAAGATTTTTTTTAGAATTTAATGAAAATGAAGGGACAATATAACCAAACTTTTGGGACACAATAAAAGCAATGCCAAATAGAAAACTCATATCTCTGAGTGCCTCCATAAAGAAATTGGAGAGAGCATACACTATCAGCTTAACATCATATCTGCAAGCTCTAGAACAAAAAGAAGCAAATACACACAAGAGGAGGAGATGGCAGGAAATAATCAAACTCAGGGCTGAAATCAACCAAGTAGAAACAAAGAGAACTATACAAAGAATCTACAAAGCCAGGAACTGGAAATAAACAAGATAAATAAACACTTAGCCAGATTAACGAGAGGACACAGAGAGAGTATCCAAATTAATAAAATGAATCTTAAAAGCATATAATTTAAAGGAGGCACAAGAGATCTCTGGTAATTTTTACCTGGACCCAACCCACATTAGCTCTGCATAAGACATCCAAAATAAATTTGGTAATCTACCTTCAATTCTTCCGTACCTCCTTTTGTTGGCAATGTTTGCTTTAAAGCCAGAACTGAGTTTATGTAATAAAATAAAACAGGGGTACACACTGTGACATATAAGAGTATATATGTTTAGGTTAGAGTATCTCTTCACTGTAGAAGTTTAAGGCCTTGGACATACTCTTTACCTAGACAAAGCCAAGGCATGAGTTACTGTTAGAAAAAAAATCATATTCTAGGAATTCAAAGTGGAACATTGTGCCTACGTCTCTGATGAGATTTTGTTTGTTATAAACCTGTGCAGGGCCTGTGTATGCTTTCCACAGTTTCTGTGAACTCATTTGTACATCATCCCGGTTGTATTTGAAAGGCACTTTTTCCTTGGAGCCATCTATCACCTCTGGGTCTTACAATCTTTCTGCTTCCTCTTCTGCATAGAGTCTTTCATCTACACTAGAAAAAATTAAAAGATAAAGAAGATATCTTTATCTTTTTATTGAAAAATAAAGATAAAGGAGATATCAAACTAGTACAGAGGTTTTTACTAATCAGGGAAGAATCAAAGCAGAGTAAATACAATGGACCTAGGAAAGAAAAAATACTCCGAACCAAGAAATCATGAGGCATTTTGAGAAATCTAAAAAGTGGAGTAGACAGGGCTACTTAAGTGCTCATGAAAAGATGTTCTCACAACTAAGCCCCCTGAGAGGTCTCTGGTCCAGAGCCTGCAACTACCAGAATCATCTCATTTGTCCAAAAGAACAATTTTCCCTACACCAGGTATTTTTACATCATTTAAAGGTAAGTGTTTGGGAAAGGGTTTGTGCTGGTTAAAAAGCTGACTTTTGTTCTTGTATAAAGCAATTCCCTCCACTGTTGATAGAAGTCAGGCTTTTAGTTTACAAACATATTCAATGAATCATTCTTGCGGTACAAGCAAAAATCTTTCAGCTTGGTAAAAGTATTCACTTACTCATTCTTAACACAAGCTAATGGGTACATTACAGTGGCTTGAAAAATGAACAGAGGGGCTAATTGGAAGACATCTCCCAAATGGAGCTAAGGACAACCTCAACACCATCCTGACCCTTAGAGTGCCTCAGAAGTATGTATTCCATTCTGTTATCAGGTTTCATTTAATGGCCTCAATCTAATGTGTTACCAGTGAGAGATATATTCATATAGTCTCGTGATCTTTCTGTCTTGAATAAGCAGCATGAAATGAAGGACTAAAATATATATCCATAATGAGAGAGACTACTTTTTAGTCATGTTTTTACTTTGGTGAGATTGAGGAAACAACTCCCTTGGCTAAGTGCTAACTAAGCAATACATAGTGGCACACCCCAACTACTGAGTAGGCACAGAGACATGAGGATTGTCACTGGCCAACTAGTTTAGCTGAACTATAAAGGTACAGATACAGTGACAAACCCTGTCCCAAATAAATATAGTGAGTATTGGAGAAAGACAAGTGACTTTAACTACTGCCCTCCACACATATGCCTGTAACACACACACACATACATACACACATTCGTACACACACTCACACACACACGTTCTTGTATCACAGACACACACATTCATACATATGCCTGTACAACACGCACATACATGTTCACATGCTAGCATGCACCTATAGAACACACACACATACAAATAAGTCTGAATCACACACACATGCCTGAACTACATATACATACACACATATATAACTGCATGGCACATACATATCCCTGAACCACATACATAAACACCCATGCCTGTACCACACACATACACAAATATGTTTGCAACTTACACACATACACACACATGCCTGAATATCACACACAGACATACATACCTATACCACATGTACATATTTATATACAAACATGCTGGTTCCTCAGACACAAACATAAACAAATATGCTTTCAACTAATACACAGACATAAACACACAAACCTGAATCACACACACATACACTCATAACTGTACCACACAGACATGTAACACATACATGCTTGCATTACATACAGAGAGAGAGAGAGAGAGAGAGAGAGAGAGAGAGAGAGAGAGAGAGAAATTTCTAAAACACTATTAACTAAATGTTCATGTGTGCTACTGATGTAAGTCAGCATAGAAAATGGGGAAAGGCCCCATTCCTCTAACATGTTTTTCTTTATCTTTAAGAATAAACTTAAAAACATGATGTATAGTTTATTGTTTGACTTTAATGTCAAACTGAGTTCAAAATCAAAATCTGATTTATTAGTTACATCTACTTCAGCAGTTTAATTAAACCAACCAGGCAGCATACATCAGCTGATATGAGACCCTCAACACATATACAGCAGAGGACTACTGAGTCTGGACTCAGTCAGAGAAGATGGACCTAACTCTCAAGAGACTAGAGGCCCTAGAGAGTGGAGAGGTCTTGTGAGGTGGGGGTGGGAACATCCTCATGGAGATGTGGGGGAGGAGGTATGGGATGTGGAACAGTCAGAGAGAGGACTGGTACGGAGATAAAATCTGAAGTGTAAAAAAGAAGATTAAATAAAATTAAAAATATATACATAAGAATAGATAGATAGATAGATAGATAGATAGATGATAGATAGATAGATAGATAGATAGATAGATAGATAGATAGATAGATGAAATATATGAAATAAAGCAACATGCAACATGCCTGGCATATAGTAAGTTGATAAGTTGATAATAAATGACAGTCATTGCTTGTGCCAAACCGAAAAATATATTCTTGACCTCCACAGTCCCAAAATCTCTTGGAGAACAAAATGTGTGTGCGTGTGTGTGTGCGTGTGTGTGTGTGTGTGTGTGTGTGTATGTGTGTGTGTGTATCAAGCAACAACTGTAATATGTTGAAAAAGTATTACTAAGCAGACAATAGATATGATAGAGCTTTCTCTGCTATAGAATCATGAGAAGCTAGTAGAAAAGGAAAATAAGAAAATGACAATCTAACTTATAAATATTTTCATTCAGTCAGTTCAGTGAAATGGTGACTCAAGGTGTTTTCAACACTAAAACTAAAGTATGGCTAAAGCCAGATCTACAAATAGATGCACTTCGAAAGAGCCTAGCTAAGATCAAGACCTGTGGTAGAGATGCCATGAATTCTCTTTGCTTGATGCAATGAATGTATAACAAGTGATCTTAGCATTCTGTTATCTTACAGGTGAAAGATAAAAAGTACAAATGAGAAGGGAGATTGGAGAAAGGTTACTATCTTGAAAATACATTCAGAATGCTTTGATTTTTCTCTGCTTCCTTCTAATGATACTAGCCTCCTATTGTTTCAATTCCACATAAAGAAATGTGGCGAGGAAATGACCTGGAAAGAGAAAACAAACATATTTTCTGGAGCTCAGGCAGAAGATACCCAGATGCTTCCCCTTTGTGACAAGAGATATCTTTATCACTAGATTTGTGAGCAGGATTACTCGACCTTGCCAGCAATCCCTAACTCCACATACCAAAGTTTATGTTTGTAAAAGTTTACAAGATCCAAATAGACAGTTGTGAAACTCACACAACAGAGCTAGAGATACTGGCCCTGAATAATGAGAGAGGATGGTCCCAGCAGCTGGCTCTTGCATGCTCAGTTAGTCCTTCTGAGACTCCTACACAGTCCCTGCTCAGGATTCCATGCCAGATGGTACAGGGATCAGGCTAGAGGAAGAGTCGGTGTGTGTGTGTGTGTGTGTGTGTGTGTGTGTGTGTGTGTGTGTGTGTGTGTATGCGTGTGCATGCACAGGCAGCATAAATGACTTGTTAGTTGATGAAACTGCATCTTCATCTCATTTTTACAGAGATAAAGAAAGGTAAGCAAGGAAGGATACATTCTACAAGATCACACTGGCAATAACTTACTAAGGCACTGCAAGACAAGACTAGCTTCTAAATGTGTCTTATTTTACTAGAAATAAGGGCGTCTTATTACTAGATGCCCTTAGAAATCATCTGCAATATTTACATTCTATGATTCTTTTACTTGATATACATAACTTTTACATGATATAAGTAATTTTTCATTTTACAGAAATGTATAATTTTAAGTAAACAAACTGCTCATTTCTATTTCCCGACACATACACACAAGATATAGACATAATGGAAGCAACAGGATGGGCTTGAAGAATTACCCATAAATAACTATTTTATTTATTTGAATCTGATAAAATTATTTATCAGAATCAAAAACTAAGAGATAACTTAGTATACTAAATTACAAACTGTCTTGTTTTGTGCTTTTCAACTGTCTGTCCACCTTTGAGGAACTTTGCTAAAAAATATCAATGACTGAATGTTACCGCTAAAATTTCCTGTCCATCTCCTGTAGAGAAACCCAGCTTTCTCTAATGTGTAGTCAAGCCTGAAATAGTCTTCTCAAGCTTTGAGTATGAGAAACAAGACCAATATGTATATCCCAAAATGTCAGTGGTGAAAAGGGTTATTTCTTTATTTAAACATCAAGAAAAATGTCTGAGAAACATTCACTCACAGTTGCTAAATTCAAGCACTGTCACTAATGGATTAAAGCTAATATATGGTTTATGTTGATAACAGCTATGCTACTGGAATCATAAAATTTGGGAGGCTGTTTCTTCCATGCATGTGAGAGCTCAGTTCCGTGCTTACGTGAACATAGGTTACAACAGTTGGTACAATTACTGCATTTTATGACAGGCGGTGCACTTTCAGTCCCTCACATTTATTAACTCCTTCAATCTTTACATCATTATCCTGAAGTAAGTGTTGTTATTTTCCTCATCTCAACCATGTTAAAGCTGAAACACAGGTATTTCAAGTTTCCCTATGTCATAGGGGTAAAAAGAGCAAAGCCAGGGTTAAAACCCAAGGAATCTGGCTACAGGATACAAGAACACAGCCTTCAAACTATACTGCACTGTCTTAGTTAGGGTTTTATTGCTATTAAGATACATTATGGCCACAACAACACTTATAATGAAAATCATTTATTTAGGGCTTATAGTTTCCAAAGCTTATTCCATTATTGTCATGGTGGGGAGCATGGCAGCATGCAGGGAGCCATGGTGCTGGAGGAGGAGCTCACAGTTCTTCATCCTGAAGATAGCAGGAGACTGTATGCCATACTAGACATAGTACATGAGGCCTCAAAACCTACCCTCGCAGTGACACATTTCCTTTAATGATGGCTACTCCAACAAGGCTGCACCTCTTAATAATGACACTCCTTATAGGCTAAGCACTCAAGTATATGATCCTAAAGAACCCATTGCTATTCCAACCACCACATGCACTTAATACTTAGTATTTAGCTAAGCACTTTGCAGCATGAGCTTTTGTACTTCCTGACCTGCTTTAGTATTTCTGTACTCTAGTGAAATAGACAAGTGTTCTTATTATCACCTAAGGAAAGAGAACCAAAATCAAAATACTCAAAGAGGCAAAACTAATTAGAAAGAATACCACATACTTCTCTTTCCACATAGATAATAGTTCCCATTTCCTCTTCTAATAAATGGTTTTCAATAAGAAACTACTTACTAATGTCTAATATCAACATAAAATTAAAGAAGCACAATGCAATCAAGTTGTCTGTAGTTTTTCTTTGAACTGCACATTCTTATTTTAATAAAACTGTATTTTAAAAGAAATTAAGAGGTAAAAGCAAAACATTGAAGCCTTCTTTTCACTGTTCGTCAACATTCTCTCTCCCCTAAGCCTTCTCTGATTCCATAGTTTACTCTTTCTTCATCTTCAGGATACCCAGTATCTTCATCCTGCTTCTGATAACCCAAATTCCACCACCTTAGTCCAAGTCCCTGAAACTGGCAACCCCACAAACCATTCACTAGGTATTCGTTTTCTTTTTATCATTAAAATTTTAAATCTAAGATAGCACAGTCAATAATTAGCAAGCACAAATACATGAATTTGATCTCCATGCTAGTTGTAGTAGTGCACATTTATAATCACAAAGCTGGGAGGCAGAGATAGGAAGAAACCTAGGAGACACTGGTAAGCCAGCCTAACCTACTAGACAATGAGAAAACCTAGCTTCCTCTTCTCTTCTCTTCTCTTCTCTTCTCTTCTCTTCTCTTCTCTTCTCTTCTCTTCTCTTCTCTTCTCTTCTCTTCTCTTCTCTTCTCTTCTCTTCTTCCCT
>NW_021604651.1:3037966-3047854 GCF_004785775.1 Grammomys surdaster
TTCTCTCTCTCTCTCTCTCTCTCTCTCTCTCAAGCAATAATTAAAAGCACTTTCTGCTTTTGCAGAGGACCAGGGTTTATTTCCCAGCAGCTAACAACCACCTGTAACTCCAATTCCAGTGGATCAGATGCTATATGCTGGCCTTCCTGGGCATTGTATGCATACGGTACACATACATAAATGCAGGCAAAATACTCATACACATAAAATAAATAGAAACTTTTACAAATAATGAATAGTATCCAAGGAAAGAAATCTGAAGTTGCCTTCTTGCCTCAACAGGCTTGCATATACATGTGATATATGCATATGCACCCTAATGCTTGAACACACACACAGACAGAGAGAGAGAGAGAGAGAGAGAGAGAGAGAGAGAGAGAGAGAGAGAGGGAGAGAGATGAATTCCTTAGGTGTCATTATCTTACACAGTGCCGAGAATTAATCCTTTCTTTGTCCTATCAAAATTACACCCAGTCGTCAGTAAGGTAAGTAAATCATAGTGTAGAAAATTCATCCCACAATATATATCTAAACCTGTAGTGATAGAACTTAGAGAAACAGGTTTCTCGATGAAATAAATATTGTGACAGAGGAGAACAAAACAATCAGTAATCTCCAAATCACAACAAAGGAGGCACTTTCTTCAAAGTACAAAATCCCTTTGTTCATTAAGGCATCTACACCAAAGTAAATGAAATAAAGTAATCAAAACTGCTTTTATTTGCACACCAATAGATGCCAATGGATCAAATTACCTAGATGACGTTATTAATAAAACTCATCAAAACAAGTTACCTCAAACAACTCATTCACTTCTCATGAGAGATATGGCTATAGATATCACTAGCCTTGCTAAATATATGATACTATTGATCTTCCCAGCCATACACTAAAGTTACCACACATAAACAAAAGAGTAGACTGCAAATTAATAATACAATCGTTAGGGATGACCACCATATTTCAAATCTAGCTATACTACTAGCCTTTCTTGCAAAATTGAAAAAAAAATGGAACAGAGTTGAAGACCCAGAAATGAACCCACACACCTATGATCACTTGATGTTTGACAAAGGAGCTAAAACCATCCAGTGTGAAAAATGCAAATCGACCCATTCTTATCTCCTTGTACAAAGCTCAAGTTCAAGTGGATCAAGGACCTCCTCGTAAAACCAGATATACTGAAAATAATAGAAGAGGAACTAGAGAACAGCCTCAAACACATGGGTACAGGTGGAAAGTTCCTGAACAGAACACCAATGGCTTATGCTCTAAGATCAACAATAAACAAATGGAACCTTGTAAAAATTCAAAGCTTCTGTAAGGCCGAGGACACTGTCAATAGGACAAAACAGCACTCAACGGATTGGGAAAAGATCTTTCTCAGTCCTGCATTGGATAGAGGCTATTATCCAATATATACAAAGAACTCAAGAAGTCAGACTCCAGACAACCAAATAACCCTATTAAAAATGGGGTACAGAACTAAACAAAGAACTATCAACTGAGGAAACTCAAATGGCCAAGAAGAACCTAAAGAAATGTCCAACATGCTTAGTCATCAGGGACATGCAAATCAAAACAACCCTGAGATTCCACCTCACACCAGTCAGAAAGGCTAAGATCAAAATCTCAGGTGACAGCAGATGCTGGTGATGATGTGGGAAAAGAGAAACACTCCTCCATTGTTGGTGGGATTACAAGCTGGTACAACCACTGTGGAAATCAGTATGGAGGTTCCTCAGAAAATTGGAAATAGTTCTATCTGAGGACCCAGCTATACCACTCCTGGGCGTATACCCAAAAGATGTACCAATATAAAATAAAGACACATGTGCCGCTATGTTTCTTAGCAGCTTTATATATAATAGCCAGAAACTGGAAAGAACCCATATGTCCTTCAACACAGGAATGGATACAGAAAATGTGGCACATTTACACAATGGAGTACTACTCAGCTATTAAAAACAATGACTTCATGAAATTCATAAGCAAATGGATGGAACTATAAAATATCATCCTGAGTGAGGTAACCCGATCACAAAAGAACACACATGCTATGTACTCACTGATAAGTGGATATTAACCCAAAAGCTCAGAATACCCAAGAACATCTGCAAGATTTCATCCAATATCTACTTCATTTTCCTTGTGAACATGAGTGTACCTTTGAATGATCCCACAAGAAGATATAGTTAAGGTTAATATAATGCTAATTGACATATGGGAGTTCAAAGTGATAACCTTTATCATATTAAACATGCTCTAATTAGCATAGTACAGAGGGTATATCATTCTATTTATTGATTACAAGTGAATATACTTAACATATAATCAATATAAGTAAGTCTTTCTAAACAATGTGTTCCTTTTCCAAATATTTTCCCCTTTGTTACTTTAATTAATGCTTTTTAAAAATAACTATTGGATTTCAACTTGGTACAAGACCTAATTATAATCAATACTAACTTAAGAAGACCCTTGAAGAGAATTATAGCCAAAGGCTTATTTATAACATTTCTCCTCATCTTCACACAATATCACATTTAAGTCACCCGAGACATCCTGATGCTTGGGAACAACTCCAGAGACTAATAACACCACACTTAGTTTACATTACAATTCACAGTTTATAAATCACATTGTTTGTTTTCATCCTATTAGATGTTCACAGCACTGTCTCGAGTCTGTTTTAATTAATCTGCATTTTACAGATGAAAAACCTGGGTAATTAGTGAGGTTACAATATTTTATGTTTGTTTCTTCTGTTTCTGTCTCAGCTATTAGGCTGAAATGACACATAAACCAAAGACCTAGGCTTCTCATGTGCTTTCTTGACTTACTGATATTTCCTTCAGTAAATGATTTCATTTTGGTAACCAGCAGGAAATGCTTCATGATATCTAAATAAAATTTGGCTGTTATATTTGAAAGCCCTGGAAATATCAAATTGTGTTATAATCATATAACATAACATTCTACTGCTTCCACATCGATAGAAAGAAAAAAGTCCAACAAGATTCTGTAGGAGACATGAAGTGGTGTTACCTATCATCTGATGATCCAAACAGATACTCAACATGATTGTTAATCGGATATTAGGAATATGATAGCCATATGACCAGTGTCTATGATACACTGGATCCCTAAGTTAAAGAGAATAATCATAGTTTTCTAAGAAAAAGCACACCCACTTAAGAATATTAAGTGGATTAAATGAAAAGTCTTACTATTGTAGTTTAACTTCAAATGATTAAGACACATTTTAATACACCTATTACTCAGTTCTTCAAGAATCCTACTTTTTCATTCTTTCTAATACATTATATAATAATTTCATGTTATAGTTAGCTTTGCCAAGGCATATCCTTATACAGATTAACATAATTATACGTAATGTCTTAAAAGAAGTAATAGTTCTATATATAACTACATTTATGATAATCATAATATTCTTCGTATTCAGAAATCAAACTTCAAGTATTATACTTCTTCTCTGGACCCTGCAACATAAGCTAGAACATTGGCAGTGATGATGGCTTTTGTCAGTCTACTCACAGCTGTCTCATCCTTGGGAGGCCAGAGCACAGAGATATGACAGAGGAAAGGCAAACTAGGTCAGCCTAGAGGCAGAGTCCCAGTAGGGAAAATAAGTCCATTAACATTTCTAACACAGGAATTCTGTACACTTAGAACTGATTATCTGGCAATAGTGAAGTCCAAGGAAACACACAGAAAATTTCAAACAGCCCTTTTTCACTGAATATCACTGAATAGAAGACACATGAGAGATGACATAGAATGAACATAGAACAATATTGTACGTGGAGGGAAAATCTATTTGTGGTAACATGAAGGCCTGTGGGAATAAGCTTTGAAACTGAAGTGTAAGGGAAGATGAATAAAGAATAAGGAAAATGTGATCTGTACACAGTAGAAGAACAAAGTCATGTTATATTCAGGAAAATGGATAAAAGTAGAAGACATCATGCCATACTAGATAAACCAGACTTTGGAAGACAAATGGATGTTTTTCCTTATGTTTGGGAATAATAGAGGTAGAGGAGTGACTGCTGGGACCAGAGGTCAGGAACATAAGTTTGCAACAGGGAGTAAACACAATCACAGCACCTTATGTACACTCATGACATATCATAATTACACCTATTGCTTTCTACAATTAATATACACTGATAAAGTTCCAACGGGGCTAGTTACTAAATTCCTCATTTGGGGCAACTTACCACTTCTTTCTGAGTCTCAGCAGAGTACAGCCTCACAGATCTAAGCAAGAAAAATGTTTAAGTGATATGGATATTATCTTGTGGGTATTAACAAAAAAGTATTGATAGTAAATTTCCTTGATCATCTAATCATCTTAAACTGAACACTAAGTCATTCATTAAAAAAAATGAATATTGTAATATTCATTATAATATAAAATGAATATATAATAGTCATTATAATATTAACTGTTATGAAGAACATTTTAAAAGACCTTAGTAAAAAAAATTTAAATAGGTTGTGAGAAGGAAATGTGAAGGTGATCATATTTTATTGTATATGCATGAAATTCTCAAAAACAAAATTTTATAAGAAAAAACTGCTTCTATTACAAGTAAAATGTTAGCCCTTTCTTGTCAGGTGCATAACTTAGTAAAAAAGTAAAGTAAGTATCTAGTAAAAGGAAAACGTGAACAGATGCAAAAAAAAGTAAAAAGGTAACAGTTACCTGGAGAATAGAGAAAATGACATTGACACAATATTTTTTACAAATTCTTTCTATAATAT
This sequence comes from Grammomys surdaster, assembly GCF_004785775.1. Taxonomy (NCBI): domain Eukaryota; kingdom Metazoa; phylum Chordata; class Mammalia; order Rodentia; family Muridae; genus Grammomys; species Grammomys surdaster. Next base: position 3,042,758 of record NW_021604651.1, read on the forward strand.
TATATTAGTTTTAAATATTTTATTGTGTAAGTTGGCTTCACACATATTAGTGAAACAATGACCACACAAACTATGTGGATAAGCATGAAGAGACTCACACCAAACAACAGGGTATATACTAAAATAATGCTTAGAAACAGGATACTGTTTATCTACTGTGCAGTATCTTAAAAACATTTTAATTTTAAAAGTTCCATTTTAAAAACATTCTAATTCTTTTGTGTGCACAATTCTCCACTGACCCATAAATTATTCACCTGACTGGTGAGGATTTTGGAACCTTTAAGCATTTACCCCTATATCTCTAATAAATCCTGAAGTATCAACAATCATTTCTCAAGATAATGAAAATGGTTTAAGATTTAAAACAGAAGTATAATGACACATTCTTAGGCAATATGTGTGTGTGTGTGTGTGTGTGTGTGTGTATATATATATATATATATATATATATATATATAAAATCTTTTCTTTCTATCAGCATGTTAGTCCTGCAGATTAAGGAAAGGAAGCAATTTATATCCCTGTGCAATTCTTCCCATGCCTGCCTGGATAGTTCTTAGAAGCACCATTCTTAAATAAACATTGATATACAGCAGAACTTTGTGGGGACAGAAACTGGACTTGATTTTAGGAATACTAGGAGAGCTATCTTCACACCACACATCACCCTCCAAATTTGCTTTTCACCCAGAGTTGTTTGGAATTAAGAGATGTCATTTCCAATTAATTTCATATAAAATTATGTTCAAAGTCTACCCAGTAACAATATATTGGGATAGATTCATGGAACATATTTGTAACATGAGAGTTTTGTTCAGGGATCAACAAAATGGAGAGGGAAGGATAGAAGGAGGAAGAGGCGAGAAGTATATATTATTAAAATTAACTTCTTTACAGCCTTTTCTTACCCTTAATCTATAAAATTTCAACACTCTAAATCAAATGCAAAACTAGAATTTTTCTAGGCTTTGATATGTCATTCCTTTCCTATCTATTAATAACTCTAGTAGAGAAACAATAAAATTTGTCATATAGAATAGAATGGAAAAACAGTAAAATCTGTTATATTAAGTTTTTAAGGTATCTTCAGGTAAGAATACTTTGATCTCATTTATAAATCACAAACAATAATGAATATCTCACCTAGCAGTCAAAAGTTGGCCTGATCCATATCTGTACATCTTGTACATTCATGTTATATAGTCATAATCATCATTATAAAGGACTAAGATATTTTCATTGACTCATATATGAAAATACCTTTCTACTTTATATATTTGAAAAGTTTGCTTTGATTGCAGAAGGGACTGAGAACTAGTAACTCTGAATGTGATGTCTCTTTCAAAATATGACTTATTTGTTTCAAATTCCTGCCTTCAGTTTCCCACAATGATGAACTCTGACCTGGGACTGTATACTGAAATCCCTTTCTACTGTAAAGTTCTGTCATAGTATTGTATTGCAGCAACAGAAATGAAACCAGGGTAAATATAACCTTAAATGTACAGTTACTGAAGGAAGGGAGAATGCAACCAAGAGGCATTCCTAATGCCAGCCACTGATGACAATCTGTACATGAGTCTCCTCCATTGTCCATCAGGTAAGAAAAGTTTGGTTTGACTTTCCATACATACACTTGGAGAAAGAATTTAACTTGAAACAAAAAGAAAGGTAGTTTTTCTTTGAGATACATTCATAATGACAATAAGTTAGCACAAGAGAAAAATAGAGATACTTTGTAACTTGAAAATACTGACAGGCCCACAAAGCATTTATTGATCTTTGCATTGGGAAAAAAAATAAATCTCTTTTCTCCAGAATTCACACCACAAACTCCCCTATATCTCTGTCTGAAGCTTCAAATGGAATTATAACTGTCCGTAGCTAAGATTTACTCTTTCAGTCTCTGCCTGTCAACTCTACCTTAACATTATTACACTCTAAAACAAATGCTGTGGAGGAACAAGAACTCTTTTGTTGCTGGTTGTGTTGTTTTGTTTTGTTTTTATAAGAAACAAGGTAGTTTTTCATTACTTGTGGTAAATTTTCAAAAGATACAGAGAAAGTAAATTTGCTTTCTGCAAATTCCAATTAAATGACATTGCTCCACTAAGAATCCAGTAGCAGAACCATTTTTTTTTTGCCCTATATAACCAATAGTTCATAGAAATACAGTGTTAGGTTTTCAAAACAAAACACTGCTAAAGTAAATCAGGGATTTTATGTGTAAATAAATGACAAAGTTACAATCTGTAGGCATCTGTGTATCTTTTTCTTTCTTGGAAATAAAAACCCTCGCTAATCAAAAGTACCAGATATTTGGTTGAAAAAAATCAACAAATAAAGCACTCATACACAAACCAATCTCCATAAAAGAAAACATGAAATTAAAAGAAAGTTCACTGACACAATATGATCAACAAGCAAATATACAAACTACATTTTTTCAAGCTTATAGATTCTACTAAATGAAGGTTGTAGGCTTCTTGCCAGGATAGTAAGAGCTGCCCTTTGAATTTGTTGTTGAGATCATATGAGTTTATTATTCAAATGTTTATGCTATCCTTTTGGAAAACATCATAAGAAAAAGAATAAAAGTAAAATGCAATGCTTCTGAATTCCATTCCTGCAATGTGAAAGACAAAAAAGTCAGAAGAAAATGTAAAGGGAAATTGTATTTCTCATCAATAACAGAGACATTTCAAATTATTGGCCCTAGAAAGATCAGTAACAAATATCTGTTTAATGATACAATATTTTGTATGTAAAAAATTCATTCTTTTCTACTACTATATCTTAAAATTTTACTGATGTAACAGATTTTATGAGCATTCATGGAATGTACTTTTAAAATTCTGTAGGTAATTAAAGTCATTCTTTTATATATAAGTCCATAAATCTTGCAGTATGACTCAAAACACAGTAAAGTAAGAATTTAATAAGTATATGATAAAGAAAACATAACAAAACATCACTTTTTCAATTATATATTCTCTATTTACATTAAATTTTCTGTTTGATTTTTGTTTTTATGCTCTTATTGTTATGTTACTTGGTGCTTGCATTCATGTGGTACTCTTAAACATAATTCTATTTTCACTATACTTATCAGTTTAAAATATGCATTGATTAAACTATGGCGTACCATCAAACATGGAATTTGTCAGCATATACAGAAATAGTCTTATTTGATGAAATTCAGCAAAATTAATGCAGAGAAAGAGAGAATGAAAGTCAAAGTGTTAAACTCAACTTTATATATCTGTTTGGCCTTGTTTTTTTCTTCTGTATCACTTTGAAATGCTATAAAAATTATTCAGTGGTTAACAGTATAAAGTTATAGTCCCTTGTCTCCTAAAATATCTCAAAAGATATTCCATTAGTAACTTTTCCACAGTACCAAAAAAAATGATCAAAAAGAGTTCTATATGTAGCCAAAGTCTTTAAGGGGAGAAGAACAGAATCGTGTGTGTGTGTGTGTGTGTGTGTGTGTGTGTGTGTGTGTGTGGTGTGGTGTGTGTGTGTGTGTGTGTGTGTGTGTGTGTATGTATTTATAATTATTTTTCCTTCTGTAGTGCTAAAGATTAGAACCTAGGGCCTTGGGCACTTTAGGCAAGTAATCTACCACTAAGCAATATTCTCAGCATATCTTTAAAGCTGAAAGCCTATAGACTAATATAAGCACAGACCTAAATTGTGTTTCTACCATGTGATGCTCAATATGTAATCTGTTTTTTTTAAAAAAATAAGAGAAAACCCAAACCAAAAACAACTGACAAAGTGCTGAGCATGCTGGTTCATGCCTTTGATCACAGCACTCAGAAAGTAGAGGCACTGTGTGTGTGTGAGAACAGCCTACCTATTTAGTTTCAGGACAGCCAGAATTACTTACCATTTGTTATAAAATTATTGAAAGATAAATAGTGGTATTTCAGACTTGATTAGGAATGATTAAGAAATACCAAAAGATTTAAAAATATCATAGACACTTAAATTTTAATAGTTGCTAGATAGGCAAAATCCCTATCCAATAACTTAGTTGTCGTGAAATAAACTGCATAAAAATGAAGCAAAAATCTAGTGACAGACATTGTATTACACATTTTTATTGTTTGAGAATTCTGTACATGCATATAATAGGTTTTAATCAAATATACTCCCCATTTTGTCCCCTGAGATCTTATCCTATTCTCCTCACCATGTATAGCTGCTCTTGTTTTTAATCTACCTAGTTTGGGGCTGGTATCCATATAGTGATTCATAGCTATCTGCTACTCCGGTTTCAGGGGATCCAATTCCCTCTCTTTCCTCTGTGAGTACTGTATGCCACAGTGCACTTACATGCATGCAGGCAAACATATACTTAGCATAAAAATAAATAAATCTTTAAAATATTATTTCATTTAGTTTTGTCATTATGTACACTGGTGTAGGGCCATTTTCTGGTACATGGATAGCCTCTCAGGAGCAGCATTCCTGAAGAAAACTGACTCTGCCTGTCCCAGCAGCTATCAGTTACTAGTAACTCCAAATCTAGGGAAAGAACTTTGACTCCCTCCCCATCAATGCTGGGATTTCCCAGGCTTGAGTTGTACAGGTTTTATGCATGCTTTCCTAAGAGCTGTGTCCATAAAATACTGTTTTAATGTACTGAGCCTCCCATATCTCAGGGTTCACCTCAAAAGAGAGAGTAGAAAGAATGCATTACATTCATATCAGGCTATCTTAAAGTTCCCTCGAACAAAGAAGTAAGTACACTTATTCTGGCTAAAGGAGTTGAAAATGCTATGAGGGCAACCCTGTCCTTTCTCAATTCTTATTCATTTCAGGGATTTTCTGTCACATTTAAACATGAGTTTCTAACTATCTAATAAATTGATTTGATCTCAAAGGTCTAGCTCTTTTTCACACTATTGCTTGATCTCGATCTCTCTCTCTCTCTCTCTCTCTCTCTCTGTCTCTGTGTCTCTGTCTCTCTGTCTCTGTCTCTGTCTCTGTCTCTCTCTCTCTCTCTCTCTCCTCTCCCTCTCCCTCTCCCTCTCCCTCTCCCTCTCCCTCTCCCTCTCCCTCTCCCTCTCCCTCTCCCTCTCCCTG
>NW_021604651.1:3047954-3058068 GCF_004785775.1 Grammomys surdaster
GGGATAGTAATGTCTTTCAGACAACGTGGAGGCATCATGCTTGCCTTTACTGTTGTATTTAATGAAAAATGCATATCATTTAGAATATTGATGGTACATGGGTAAGGACTCTAGATCAGAAATGTATGACATAGTGTCATTGTTTATTAATTACATATTCCCTCATAAATCTCATTTCATACTTTTTCAAATGCAGGATAAGCATTATTTTCTAAGATTGAAGGCAGCTCTTTCCAAGTAGTTTTGAAAGTATCATTCTTAACTTTTCTTAATTACTTTGCAAAGTAAGTAAATTGACCACCTCACCTTCTCCCACATCAAAATACATTTTGTTACAGCTTCTTTTATGGTTTTGTTTGTTTGGGTTCATTGTTCTTCAATTCTCTATTATTGGTTTCTTCCTTTCACTCATAGCACTTGTCTATTTTCAAGATACTAGCTGTAACATCCAAAGCCATTATCATTAACCATTAGCTTTATTCCAATCTGTAATCCTGAATCTTCAATTTTCTCTTCATTGAGAAGTATGATAAAGCTGTAAAGTCAGTGTCGCCTACCCTTTAATGACCTCATAGTCTTTCACTATTCACATTACCCAAATACAAAATACTCAGATCCAAATCTATCCTTCTATCCATTCCATATCATACCTTCCTATTGAAAGCCTGAAAAATTTTGACAGCCATCCATTAGTTAAGAAGAGAATATAAGGTAAGGAAACCTTATGTTGTAACTGCAAACTGTAAATGACTCATTGAACGAAATACCCAAGTTTTTATATATTTTTCAAGAATTTCTTCTAACTATGAAATAAATACTAATACATTCGATTAGTTTCAAATTAGTTGCTAGGTTATACCATTTTGGTCTGTGGAAAGGAACAATCAGCAACTCTAAAACTGAGTAATGAATGAGGAAATCCTAAGGATCTAGTAAATAATATTAGCATTAGATCTACATCCAAAAAGAAAGACGAGAAATGCTTTTACGTTATTCCAGTCCATCATGTTTGGCAATCTCATCACTTTCCTAAGACATAACCAACCCCTCTAACAGACTGCTCAAAGACTTCAAACTCAGGATATTTGTACTTTCTCTGGGAAAGCCCTTCAACTTAAGCTACAACTTTATTATCCTATTACGTAGCCCTTCAAAAAATATAGATGACTAATCCAATCTTTTCCCATTTCCTTTCTTTAAACTGAAATTTTCTAACAATACCATTTTCCCCAAGGATTCTAAGTCTCCAATGTTATTATAATAGTAAGGATTACAAGATAGTTCGATGAATTCCTAGCACTTTGATCAATACAATACTTAATAGCATGGGATTGCCACTTTTTAAAAAATAACAAATAAAACCATAGGTTGACATTTTATGCCTCTAGTTTATAGAATTACACATATCTTTAAAAGATATATAGTAAAAGAAAATGAAATGAGTGTGTATGTGTGTGTGTGCACCCATAAGCATATACAAATAGAAAAGTCACCTTTGCACATGATGTTGGGTGTTTCTGAATGAAAGAAGTAAAGGTATAAAACAATGAAGAATGAAAATATGTTCTTGGCTCACAGAACACAAGCATATTGTAGTAGTGAAAAAGAAGTCTATGGATTCCATGGTGAGATTGCTAAGATAATACGGACACTTCCACACAAACTGTTTTCTCTCATGATACATCGGTTCTAAAGCTGCCTATAAATGCCATGCCAATATTGAACCACCATTTATTTATTAAGGAGAACTGAACCATGATTCTTTGATGACTAATTTTCTAAAACTATAGATATTAGCAACAGATTCTATTTTTGTAAAATTTTGGCAAGTTTGATAAGTAGCCCCTATACAATGGGTATTTAAACCTCCTATTGTTTCTTTTCTGGAACAAATCATTCTCCAAAATAAATCAGTAGATAAATTATTTAAGGAAGATAACCTTTTTCAAAAAGGCATTGCTGGTGGGATTGCAAACTGGTACAATCACTCTGGAAATCAATCTGGAGATTCCTCAGAAAATTGGAAATAGATCTACCTGAAGACCCAACTACACCACTCTTGAGAATATACTCAAAAGATGCCCCACCATGCCACAGGGGCACATGTTCCCCTATGTTCATAACAGCCTTGTTTGTGATAGCCAGAAGCTGGAAAAAAACTCAGATGTCCCATGACAAAAGAATGGATACAGAAAATGTAGTTTATTTATACAATGGAATACTACTCAGCTATTAAGAATGAGGACATTCTGAATTTTGAAGGCAAATGGATAAAACTAGAAAATACCATCTGAGTGAGGTAACTCACACCCAAAAGGACATGGTATGTACTCACTAATAAGTGGATATTAGCCAAAAATGTACAGAATACCCAAGATATAGTCCACTGAATTAAAAAATGTTAACAAGCTGAAGGGCCCAAGTGATGACACCTCAATCCAACTTTGTAGAGAGAAGAAAGCAATCACAAAGGGGGAGGGAGGGAGGGACCTGGGTAGGAAAGGGGACAGTGAGGGGAAGAGGAGAACATGATTAGGTATTGGGTGGGGGAAAAGGACTGAAGACATGAGTGTCAATAGAAAGAATGGAAACAGGCCATCTCTGGGAGGTAGGAAGTGGGATGACCCAACAGAATGTACCAGAGACCTGGGAGGTGAGAGACGCTTGGGGCTCAAAGAGAGGGACCTTAGATGAAATGCCCTACAGTGTGGAGAAGGAACTTGTAGAGCCCAAGTCTAGTAGAAAGACGCCATCAAGTGAGGGAAAGGGTTGCCATCCCACAGTCAAAACTCTGACCCATAATTGTTACTGTATAAAAGAACTGCAGGAATAAAAATGGAGACGAGCTTGAGGAAAAGGAGGTCCAGCAACAGGCCCAAAGAGAGATCCAGCTCAAGGGAAGGTCCAAAGGCCTGACACTATTACTGAGGTTAGAGAGTACTCACAAAAAGGGACCTATCATGACTGCCCTCCAAAAAACCCAATAAGCAGTTGAAAGAGTCAGATGCAGATATTTACACCCAACCAATGGACAGAAGTTGCTGACCCTGTAGTTGAATTCAGGAAGTGCTAGAAGAAACTGAGTAGAAGGGCAACGCAGTAGGAGGACCAGTAGTCTCAATTAACCTGGACCGCCGAGATCTCTCAGACACTAAACCACCAACCAGGCAGCATACACCATCTGATATGAGACACCCAGCACATATATAGCAGATGACTGTCTAGTCTGGGTTCAGTCAGAAAATGCACCTAACCCTCAAGAGAATGGAAGCCCCAGGCAGTGGAGAGGTTTAATGGAGTGGGTGGTGAGATAGTGGGAATGTCCTCATGGAGACAGGAGGGTGAGGAAGAGGTATGGGATGGGGAACAGTCAGAGGGTAGACAAGGAAGGAGATAAAATCTAGAGTGTCAAAAAAAAAGAAAATATTAAATAAAATTTGAACAAGGAAAAAGGATGCTGGTCATGTCAAAATTACTACCACAATAACTCTTTCTCTTTCCTCTACAGTCCTATCCTTTTGGATACGTATTCTTTCATTTTGATGAACAAGACTACTTATAGCAATGGTTCCTGAATACAAACAGAAGAAACAACAAAATATCCTCAGAAAAATTTGCAAGAGTTCAGAAATAACTAAAACTACAAAGGTAAACAGTCACTAGACTTTATAAATATGTAATGAAAGAAAAAGAAATATATATATACACTAAACCCTACTCACTTGCTTAGTGCTTAATGGAGGTGTGAATGGCAATTTACAAAAATAAAACAATATAATAAAAGAAAAAAAGATCTGTGTATGCACCCATCAACACATTTCTAACTACCAAACCTCTTAAAATATAAATGGCCTACTCAAGGAGTTCTCATAGGAGAACATTATTCCACATGTTCATGTCAAAGGAATAACCTCCAAGACTGGTCTTTACAAAGTCAGTGTACAAAGTGCAGTGAGCAGAAATCAATTGTCTTTGGGCCATTAAATACAACCACCTTTGACCATGCATTTAATGTGTCTATCAATCATCTTGAGTTTCATTCAGAATTCCCAGGCCTCTTTCTGGAACTTTAAAACTAGACTCTCTAAACCAGGATGCAAGGAACTGCATGTTAAAAGTTAATCCTAATTATTCATTGGATTGATAACCTCTAGCTTAAATAAACAATTTCCTGATAGCAAATCTCAAATAAATCTTGTTGAGGAAATGTTTGCTTCCTGATCTGTTTATAAGGAAGTTCACTGTCTTTCAACTCCCCACTACAGCCTCAATGGATCTCCAGACTTAAAGATACTCGAATATCTTGATGCCTAAATCACTACATTACTGGAATTTTCAATTCTGCAAGGTTCACAGAACATATTTTGTAGCTCCAGATCATATACTGATGTGATATTTGACAACCAAATGACATTACTTACACCCCCTAGCAGTATGTTTTGGGCAACAGTAGTAGCTCACTTACTGGCAAACATTTCTCTCATTTGACAGAGAATTCTGTGGAACATGGAAGCAACCCAGACTGGTGGAGTGTCATTTATTTACCTAAACTCTTAAAATTAAATGGACTACTCAAGAACCTCTTAGAAGAAAATATCATTTCACATGGTTTTGTAACTACATTCTGATGGTTCATTTCAAATAGCAAGTGTAAGCAAAAATTGTTCAAGTTTACACTCTTGAGCCTGGATATAAAGTCTACAACTATTGTTTAATAAAGGCAAAAATATCAAACACAATTAGATAATTAATGAAAATATCCAAGTATTTACAATATATTCTATTGAATACACACCACACACACACACACACACACACACACACACACAGGGAGAGAGAGAGAGGGAGAGAGAGAGAAAGAGAGAGAGAGAGAGAGAGAGAGAGAGAGAGAGAGAGAGAGAACACTAAGTTCTGTGTTCAATACTACAGAAAAGTATTAAAAAGTTGGAATTTAAATAGAATCTTTGAATTAGTTAAATTTCTGCTCCTGTCACATAAAAGCCTACAAATGAGTCAGTCTGCAAGTAACTCTTGACATACATTTTCCTACAACTTAAATTTTCTTTTCCTCCTTGATGTATGTAAAACCCCCAAATGGAAAATTATACCTTCTTGGTAACTCACAATGCACAATGTAGATATTTACAGATACTGAATTTATTTTTCCATCATGGTCAACAATATATGTAATCAATATATGTAATTTTTATTTTATTTTCAGCTTTGTATAAGAGGACATACAACAACAGACAAGGTCACTGCAAAAAGTAATGATTATATAGAGGAGAAATTAATTAAGAACATTTATGATGCTACTCAGAATTCTTCAAGGTAGACAAATTGTACACTAAAACTGAATAAATAATTGCATCATCTCTTCATCAACTAAGAATCAATGGTGATTTTTCCTGTTGTTCAGCTGTATCCTTAAAGTAAAAGCCTGCAACTGAGCTTTTAGCCGTTGAACAGAGCACTAGACACGCAGCCAAATACACAGGATTTAAGCTGATGTTTGTTGTTTCATCTCCCAGCTTCCCAGATATGCTTTGAACATATATACTGATTAGTGTGAAAGCACTGGATGAGGAATCTTTTACATTCTCAACAAAATAAAAATCAGTAGTTTCACTTTTTATAATTGTAATTCATTTTCTGTGAAATATCTACATTATATCACACAAGGTTGTCTTCATGTGTGTCAACAATGATCTCTAAAGGTGTTTATGAATTTCCTCCCAGCAGTTATTGGTTTGATAGAAATGTTGGAAAGTACAATGATTATATAGGCATATGTACACTTATGAGCCATAGCTAGGAAGATCAAAAAGAGACTCAGTTTTAATTTTTCAGATGAATTTGTTGTCTATGTAAACAAAATAAAGTGATTTTAACCTTTTCATTTTAATGGAATTTATTCTATAAATTTTTCTAATATGGTTATAAGTAAGACTAATAAAATGGGGAAGAAACAAAATTTTCACATTTTTTCCAAAGCATTTACATTTGATTGAAATTTATTAGTCATACCCTGAAACCTCTTATAGAGCTAATGAAGGTTTAAAAAATATATACAAACATACAATAATATCTCAGTTAAGGTTTTACTGCTGTGAACAGATGCCATGACCAAGGCAACTCTTCTGAGAACAATATTTAATTGGGGCTGGTTTACAGGTTTAGAGGTTCAGTCCAATATCAATGGAGGAGTATGGCAGCGCTCAGGCAGGCATAGTGCACATGGAGCTAAGAGTTCTATATCTTCATCTGAAGGCTGCTAGGAGAAGACTGACTTCTACACAGCTAGGACAAGGGTATTAAAGCCCATGCCCACATTGACACTCTACCCCAACAAGGCCACACTTTCTCCAACAAGGCTACACCTCCTAATAGTGCCACTCCCTAGGCCAAGCACATAAAAACCATCACACATGCTAACACATTTCTCTGAGAAAATATTTAATTATGCATATATTCTATTAATTAATGGCTATAGTCAATTTTATTTTCATGTTTTAACTAAATTAAACCAGAAATTTTAGTTAAAGTACATAAATAATCAGATATCTTACTTTGCAACAAATTTTGTATTTTTCCATTGTTCACATTGTTTCTGAGGTTAATTTTCAGGGATTGTATGTGTCAGAAAGTTATTTTGTGTGGTATCAGGAGAAGCTAAATATATGCTTGTCTCTCTTTGCTCTTTCCTAGGCTTTTACTAATATAATTTTCTTTCCCCAAATAAGGAAACATTATTTGTTTTTCTGCCACGCCCAACATCTTTATTTTGCATTTCACACTTTCTTGGGATGATTTCCTTCTGTTGTAAGTTTTCCTCTCTTATTTTGTCATCTCTCCATTTGTGTTACGTTTCTTCAAGCTATTCTTCTGAGGTCTTCAAAGCTACCTGCAGTGGCTCAACAATGTACAGAACTCTGAAAAGAAGCCTCAACATTGAATGATTCTTCCTTCATCTCTCCACTGACAGGCTGATGAGAACAAATTCTAACCTGATGTCAGAATCATAAGATAAAATCCAATGAGATGAGTTACTAAATTCACCCTTGATACAAAGTCTCCTGCTAATATCTCCATATGTTTCCAAGTATCCAATTACTGCCAAATAAATAACATAATAAGTGATTGTCATGTCTCCAGTTGGGTCTGTATAATGATGCTTGTTATTATGACTATACTCCAGAGACTCATAGTGAAAATAATACACCCAAAATGTTCCAGGGATGGCAGCAGGGCACAGTTGCTATGCTCCTTTCAAGGCACATTTTTCAAATTAAGGACTAAAGAAAAAAGTCCATGAAAGCTGTTTGGGGGTCATTCAGCATCTGTTTCCCCAATACAATACTTGCAATACAGTGGAGTCTCATTTGCTGGTTAAATACAATAACTTTTTGATGTTTACAACTTAAGAAAGTAATATAACCTTCTAAAAAGCTTCCCAATGCAAATCGTATGTTCCATGTTTAATCTGTATACTGATAATGTGTCTCAATAGAATTTCAGTCTAGAGAGGAACCTAAGCATAACACTTCCACCCCAGAGAGGTCCCAGAAAGCTGAAAATGTGCCCAAAGGTGTGCAAGGGCTTACTTGTTCAAAACAAAAAGAATCAAGACTCTTCAGTTTTGGATTGTTTTTTCCAATTTTATCTACTCTATTCTCTTGTATTATTTGTGCAATATAAAGCACTGTGACTTTCATACTCAACATCAATGCACCTAGAAATAACTAAAATGTCAAAAACTCTGAATATTTAATATACTAGTGGTATATATTCATTTCCATTTTCCTATTTGTAAGTCTTTCTGAATGAAGACTGAACTCCAACTGATTGAAACATGACAGGACCATTCCAAAAGTAGGAACATTCACAATAGGTGTAGCTACTCCCTAAATGATGGGGTTCAGGAACGTTAACAACACTAACTACAAATACCCCAACAAGGGGTATTCTAGGTAGTTGTAACTATTTCCAGTTGTTTCTCTCTTGTGATGGAACAGACAGCACACATTACATCTCCACGAATATTTCTTGTATTATTTGTACAACATCAGAGCTTAATATCCAGTGAGTATAAGAGGCTAAAAGTATACTGAAACTTTTCAAGGCAGTGTCTTTGTCAAACAAAAGGTGGGGGCCATACATCACTAACTCACTGACTTAAAATGGAAACTATATGTTGATGGCACTAAGTCAACTGGTGATAAGGCTGTTCAATGAGAGTTCTTCTTTTTTGTTTTCCTGAAGCCTTTTGTATCTGAAAATGTTTGCATCTGCTCACCTATATGCTTTCAACATCCATCTGACAGGCCTTTCCCAAAATAAAAGTTAATTGTAGCTTATAAAGAGCATAGACCTTCTGCATTGTTTAATATCATAATTTCTTTCAAATTTCTTGTTCTGAAAAGCATTATCTGGGTACATGTTTTTCACATCAGTCCCTAAATTCCAACTTACAAAAGAAACTACCAGAAATTATTTCTTGCCTCTCATTCTCACAGTAGATACTTCAGTTATCACTTTATTTTCCCTAACCCTCAAGTGAGAAGTTGATAATATTCTAAGCAAGATCATTATCAAAGACACCTGAGAAATCTGTAAATTTTGCTTCTTAAGCACAAAGAAAAAAATCTGGGTTACAAGGAGTCTTTCCCAATGGATCACTATATTTAGTTAGATCCTTATGTTAAATACAAATCTGTTGAAAGAAGTATTGATATGTTGCAAAATGTTGTGTTGTGGACTGACACAAACCAACATATATACAGCTACTGAATTCCTCTCATAGATAATTATATTTGACAATTTGTAGTGTTATATATTTCCCAGGATTACCTTCTCTGGTACAAATTTACAGGGAAGACTGAAAAAAGATCAGCCAAGGTGATCTGAATTATCTTTCTAGTTAATCTGTAGGATAGTGTGTTAAAGAGTAAAACACACCAGAAAGAAGGGACACACATGTTTCAGCGTTGAACGAAACAATTCTCCAATAACACAGATACCACAGTGATGTCTGTGGCATTGCCTGTACCAGATCGTAGATCCCCAACAGCTCAATTTTCCCCAGGTCTTTTCTACAGTGAGGGCAAGAATGCTTTCAGGGGGAAACCTAGGATAAGCCAAACAAGATCAATGTTCAGATACACTGAGGGAAGTTTAGAAAAAGGTAAAGTCGAAGAAATAAGGGGAGCATAAAGGAAAATGCAGTGTTTAAAGAGAGTTAAAGTTCTTGCTTACAAAACCTGGATGAGGCTCAAAGGTGAGTGCAAATTTGACATTTAATCTTTGCACTCTGTAATTGAGTGAACTTCTTCAAACCCAAGTTCACACAGTCAGTAAATGATAAAACCAGAGGCCTGGCATTCCTGAAAAAAAAGTACAAGGCAAGAGTGGCAGAAGTGTCTGAGGAGAGATGAGGAAGGAGTGGCACATAAGAATGCCTAGAACCAGGGTGTACAGGGGGAACTGCTGATACTGATGGACATGCTAGGATCGACACAAGTTTGAAGAAAGTACATGAAGGCATTTATTCATTTAATAAACATAGGAGTGTGTTCTAATAATAATGAAGGCATAAAAGAAAAAATAAAAACAGAAAGAAAAAAACAGAAGCAGTGGAGAATCTAAGGATGAGAAAGTGAAGGATGAGGTAAGGGTACAAGAGACTCTTTTTTTTTTTTTTTTTTTTTTTTTACAAAGACACCAGGTTTGCCCTGAAAGGAAAACTGACCCAATAAATCCATAACATATAAGCAAACATCATGAAGGTGATGTTTGTGTGTGTGTGTGTGTGTGTGTGTGTGTGTGTGTGTGTGTGTAACATAGCATTACAGGTTTGCACGTGAAATACAACTCAGAAAAGTATCTAACAGTGCTTTCCTAAACGTGAGAAAAGCATGTAACACAAACTGCTGAGAGCCTGTGGAATTCAGAGATGCCCTAAAAGGTCACAAATAGGACCAAGAGAGTGTGGGAAATAGGGAGAGTAAGAGCTTCCAGGGGTGGGGCTGGGCCTCTTTGGAATGTTGGAAAGGGAAATGGGAGCTGCAGAACCAGAACACAGCCTGGGAAAGTTTTGAGCAAAAAGAAGGGGGGG
>NW_021604651.1:3058468-3062142 GCF_004785775.1 Grammomys surdaster
AAGGAAGGAAGGGAGGGAGGGAGGAAGGAAAAAGGCAAGGAGGGAAGGAAGGGAGGGAAGGGAGGGGTTAAAGAAGAAAGGAAGGGAAGGCAGAAGAAGGAAGGAAGGAAGGAAGGAAGGAAGGAGGAAGAAGAGAGTGAGGAAGATAAGAGGAGAGAACAGA
The DNA here is from genome assembly GCF_004785775.1 of Grammomys surdaster. Lineage (NCBI taxonomy): Eukaryota > Metazoa > Chordata > Mammalia > Rodentia > Muridae > Grammomys > Grammomys surdaster. Next base: position 3,058,632 of record NW_021604651.1, read on the forward strand.
AGAGAGAGGAGAAGAGAAGCAAAAGTAGAAAAACAGGTGGCCTGAAGGACCCCTGAGGCCGTCAGAGAGGACAACAGTGTAGTTTGATTTAAGCCTGGAGCTGAGCAGCCAGACCTCAGAAAGAATGGGGTCTCATTATTTCCCAGTGTTCCCCTTCTGCCTAAGCCTAGAGGGCTGTGTCTCTAGGGATCACTAGGAACTCAAGGCCAAAGAGGGTGAGGCCGAGTCGCCCCCCAGCGGCTAGGAGCTCCCCACGCTCCCCTGATAGCCTTGATTCAACTTTCCCCATCCCTGTCCTCTGAAGAAGCTCAGACCCCTCTCTTCCCAGCTCACCGAGGGCGCCGTCAGGAGGCTGATGCTCTCGCCTAGTGAGTCCAGGTTGACTCTCCGGCGGCGTTGGGCTCTCTTGGAACCGGCGGCGGCGACTGCAGCAGCTGCCGTGGCGGCAGAGGCAGCGGGGGCCGAGGTGGCAGCCGTAGCGGCCGCTCTGGAGCCAGGTGGCCCTGGTGGGCTCCGGCTGCCATTCCAGCAGAGCCTGGACAAGGGGCACTCCCCTTCCTCCTCCGGGCTGGTCTCCAGGTAGTCAGAGCCTAAAGAGCTGAAGGACTCGGATGAAATCTTCCTGCGAGACATGCTGCTGGAGACACTACTGCAGCTGAGACCGCGGTAGCGGAGGTGGTGGTGGTGTTGGAGGCGGGGACACAGTGGTGGCGATGGCTGTGGCGGGACCTACTGTGACAAGCACCTTCAGGCGCGTCGGGGCCGCTTAGCGTTGCGCTTGCGTTCGCCCAGACCCGAGTCCCTGGGGCCACTGAGCCCCGCGAGCCAGCTGCTCATGGCGGGAACTTGGATTGCCGCGGCTCCTTGGGGCCCAGGCTCAGCAGTGGCGCCGGAGATGAGCTAGGGACCCGAAAACCGCCACCGCCGCCTTTGCAGCTGCTGCTCTCCAGGCGCAGCCTCAGCGCCCGCCCGTGCGCGTCGCTCCTGCTGCGGGGCTGCGGGGATCGGGGTGCAGCAAGGCTTCTCCGCCTTGCGTCTCGATCGCCCGCGGCCCGCGTCCTCCGCCCCCTCCAGGAGCTGCGTGCCTCCCTCCTCCTCCCTTTATACCCCCTCCCTCCAGCGCTGCCTCCGCGGGCATCACGTGTCTCCAAGCATACTCATTGGAAGTCTTTTCCTTGTCTGTCGCCACGTTTCAAAAGCAACTAGGACACTTTGCTGCTGTTCTTTCCGTTACCTGCCATCGTGCCCTGATACCAGGGGGCGCGTACAGTAATTTTCATAAGGTTAAAGGTCCCCAAGTCCAAATATCGGGTCCCTTGGTCCCTGAAAAAACATATGGCAGTGAACACGCCCAGGGTCTGACACTAGGGTGAGGGTCATAGAATTGAGGGAGTAATCTCCCTCTGAAGAAAACTGATAGCCCGACCTGGAGTATGGGGGTCCCTACACACAGGCGCGCTCCCGCGCGCGCGCGCGCGCGCACACACACACACACACACACACACACCATGTCCAATTTTAGTTTATTTTAGTTCAGATTGGTCACTCTAAGTGCTCCAGTGAAAACACAGGCAAAGGGAATAAGGATGGGACACATCATGAGGATGATATCCCACCTCGAGCGAGGCTGCATGGGCAGTAAAGCTCACCTGATGCTTTAATTGTGGGAGCTCGGTTGGAGGAGCCACTCCCAGCTCCAGCTGTCTAAGCTCCAGTGCTGGACAGCTCCGCTTACCACCTGCAGCAAGTTTGTCAGGTGGTGACAATACCCGATCTATTCTTGTACAGACTCCTCTCTTGGATCTGACCTTAAGGAGCCTGAGAGAGGTTCCTACGTCCCTCAACCACTGGGCTCCTTGTTCTAGATACACATTTGGGAAAACCAAGGGCAGTGGGAAGAAAGGCGACTCATACACTGAGAACAGATTTGCCACAGTGTAAGCAAGTCTCTGACTGCCAGTTTCTGTAGAGCAGCCTCATTGTCACCAACCGCAGTGGTGGCCCCAGGGCCCTTGGGTGGCTCCAGAAAAGATTATTCTGAAATTTTAATAGACGATGGTAAGAAGGAAGAGGAAATTGCAGTATCCCAGAAGAGTCCCAAGCTTAGTTTCCCAGTGAGAGCAATTGTCCACCTTCACCTCCTTCCTCTGAACTCAAAAGGGCTTGAGCTTTAACTCGAAGGACACAAAAGCCACAGTGTTTTTATGCTTATTTTCAAAGGGCTAGTCTGGGTAAAGCAGATAACTTTAAATGGGCAGAACACATTTGAAAACAGAAGAAAACCTCAGAATTATTATTGCTTCTCTACCCTAATTAACTTTTAACTCTAAATCTTAATTGTTTAGTATAACCCATAAAAATGTACTGAATTTCCTTTTATACTGTGGAAAAATCAGATCTCAAATAGACATTACAGATGAAATGATTGTGTGCACTACCATTAACTTATTTAAATGCATATTTATATGTATGTTATATGTGTACTCCATACATACGTACATACTCCTTCACAGCCTACAGAAAAAGATCTGAGCTGCATGAGTTCACATTTTACCAAGATAAAACCAAACCTGTGTTTTAAATTTATCATTAATATTATCATCATCATTAATAATATTTGGGCTGACTATATATTCATGGTTAAGTTGACCATTGCATCAATTAAGCCTATATGTCTTTGTTTATGTTAAAAATTAGATACTGGACCGGAAATATGGATCAGCTATAATAATTAAACACTAATTACATGGATTTGCAATTATAAAATTCTTATAGTTTCATTTTTATTAATTCTTTCAAAATTTTGTACAATGTATTTTGATCGTGTTCACCCATACACACAGGCTCTTCACTCCAACCACTCACAGGTCCATTTCCCCACACAGTCCCAAATTCATGTGCTCTTTTTAATATTATTATGGGGTTTTGATGGATTAATATTAGTGTTTTAGTTGAGATAAAATTATACCACTTCTTTTCCTTCTTCAGGCTCCTTCAAGCTACTCTCCCTCAAACCCACAAAATCCATTTTGTACTATCCATATACTCATGGATGAGTACTATCCATATACTCACTGGAGTATGGTGGGCACAACAGTGTCTGCACCGTATTCATAAAGAAAACCAATTCTCCCTCCCCTCAAAGCCATCAACATTCCATACCTCCTTAATTACACATGAGGATTGATGAGTCCTTCTATGTTGGAATGTTAATGGGTTTGATCCTGTGCAGGTCTTTTGCAGATAACCATAGGTTCTGTGACTTCATGAGTACCGTGGATCGGTCACATTCAAAACACAGTACCCCCAGTCCTGTGCAACCACTGGTTGGCTCTCAGACCTCACTATTTATTTGTACTATTTATTTGTACAGACAATGGCAGGTAGCAAGGAAACTAACAACTGATTAAAGAGCAGAGAATAAGTGTCAGTTGAATCCTCAGCCACAAATGGGATCTCTCTCTCTCTCTCTCTCTCTCCCTCACACACACACACACACACACACACACAG
>NW_021604651.1:3062242-3132197 GCF_004785775.1 Grammomys surdaster
TTTTTTTTTTTTTTTTTTTTTTTAGTAGAGCCATCAATTCAACTAAAAAGTTTCATAGGCCTTCTGTTCTGTATTACAATTGATATTTTTTGAAAATTGTGTTCTTCCAACTTTTGGTTAATAATCATACTGTTCATCTCAATTCAGTTCCTAATTATCTTCTTTAATAAAGATATTGCACTTGTCAAGTTCTATAAATAACAGACTTTTACAGCTATTGTTAAATATACTAAGTAGCAGCTGCCCTTCCTGTCTCTTCAATTAACTATTACTGTACCCCTCCTTCCAAAAAAATTCTAAAACTTGTCTTAATCTTTTGAAAACATACAATATAATCAAAATCACTATGAAATGTTTATACTTGAGTGTCATTACTCTTTATTCTTCTCTACCCTTCCTGTTTGGGCTTTTGTAACCCTACAGATTAAAAGAAATCAGAGCTTAGATTTGGATCATTTCTTAATCATTTAGGAACTGTGAACAATTAGTATTTGAAACACTTGAAGGAGGATCATACATCTTCCTGTTTTGCCTGGAGGCCAGCCCAGGCTTGATGGGAGGAGAAGGTCTCTTTTCTTCTCTTTGTCAGTTCTTCTTGAGGCAGCCGCATGGTGGGGGGGGTGGGAGTAAGACTTGGTCTTACAAGATTCAGAGATATTTAGGATTGCTGTGTAATAAAATGTTACTTATTTATGCTAGCTGGCCTGCGCTCTGGGATCCTCTGGCCAGAAACTTTCTGGCATTTAATACCTCAGCCCAAAGACAGCAGAAGATTAGGCAAATAGCCTTTGTACTCTCTCAGCAGGAGCTACTGGGCTCTAATTACCTCTGCTAGTCTGAGGTCGAAGGAAGAAAACACACTTAGAGATGTGGTTATAGCATTTATTATTAAGTTGTTAAGCATTTCCTATGAAAGCTATCTAAGGGTAAAAGCAGAAAGGTCCCAAGTGGGGAAAAAGGAAAACTTCTATCTGGGAAAAGGGAAAACTCTATTCTATCTCTATTCTATCTTCTATTCTAACTCTCTATTCTAACTTTATTCTATATCTAACTCACTCTCATCAATTTGTCCTCAGTACTTATACATCTTACAGAGTACATGGTCACATGTTACAAAGTTCATCACAAGTTCACATCAAAATTCAAATCATAAATTAAAATAGAAGTTTACAAAAGAGAATGTTTACATGCATATCCATTAGGAGTAATTATCTGGCTAAACATCCAGATATCATCTAACTAACTCCACAGGTTCACTGAAGGTTTAAAACTATAACTAAGAAACTAGTGAAGTTTTGTATAGATGAACTCAGGCAATATTTTCTCTTCCATCCTAGTATCTATGATAAATTGTGAGTTCCTTTTAGTGACCTTTGGTTAATTGTTTTACAACCTCTTGGAACATACTCTGAGTAGGAGAAAGTCTGGTTATTATCTAAGGGCAATTAACTGATGACACTCAGGAGACTGGCAGAGTTCTCATTGCAGTTTTGACTATCAGAAAGGGACCTAATAGCAGTCCCACTATAAAAGAGCTTAATAATCATTGATATAATTTTAGGAATTCTTATAGGATCATCATTAAGACTTAAGATTGTCTATTTGTCTATATAGCATCACTACAAGACAGTACATCTTCGTGGATCTCCTGAAATCTGCTCCAAAGGGATGTTCTATTGCTTAGTGATTGATACATATGTTTAGTAATAATAATAATAATAATAAGAAGAAGAAGAAGAAGAAGAAGAAGAAGAAGAAGAAGAAGAAGAAGAAGAAGAAAAGCATTATAATAGCAGGAATCCCTCACAGCCTTGCTGAATAAAGCCTCATTTGTCTCAGATTATATAATAAACCAAGGCAAGCATTTCAGGTTAATCACTTGCTAATTATTAGCTTGTCCCATTGTGGCTCCTGACATTGTTTACAGTGGAAGTTTATTTCCAGAAAAAAGTATGAATCTATGGGACAGTGTGTGTGTGTGTGTGTGTGTGTGTGTGTGTGTGTGTGTGCCATTTGAATCAAAGACTCTTACCGGAAGTGATTCAAATGAAGTGGTCTCTCAGTATGCCAAATGAATTGGCCTGCCTTTGATCATAGTTTTCCCACTGATTTTTAAACTATAAACAAATGGAAGTCTAAATATAAACAAGGCAACATCAGTTTTACTTTCAAAGGTTTCTTTGTATTCCTGTTAAAGCATAACTTCTCAATATGAAGAGAACTTTGTTCTATATTTGAATTAACATTTTTCAAAGAGAATTATAACCTACCTTCCATTTAAAAAATTTGCTTCAGATTTAGTAAACACACTGCCACTACCTTAAACTAACAAAATCATATTGCAGTTGAGTAATCTATGGTATTATCTTAAGAGGGAGAAAGCTAGGCAATTCATGCCCACAAATCTAGCTTCACTGATCTATCATACTTTAATAAGGTCTTTAAATATAAGCCTAAAAGATAGCTCAACAGGTATCCAATATCAAGCCAGATGACATGACTTTGATCCTTAGGACCTGTATGGTAGAATGAATTATCCTGAACAAGCTGTGCTCTAACCTTTCCGTATATATTATTGGACACAAGCAACCACACACAGAGAGACACATGCAGGTTTACAATCAATCAATCAATCAACCAATCAATCAATCAATCAATCACTAAAATGTTTTAAAAGAAGTCTTTAAATCTTGTTATTCCGTTGTAAAAGAAAAATAAAGAAATATAATTTGTAAATTATATATTTTTATATATTTGTAAATTTTGGATACGTAGGAACTAGTTAAGATTGATAAAATTTGTGGAAAAAGACACTAGACAGCAGATACACCATGTTAGTCAAGATATGCTCTACCTTCATATAAAACATAACTGTAGAAAACTCATTTAATTTGATTTCCATCTTTCCCACAGAAGCAAAGAAAAATTACACTTGGTGTATTAGAGTAAAAATAACAATCAGTACTGATTCTCTGATTTTTTTTTACATTCAAAGCTCATAACTTTCCTAAATTTTTCATTCATCTATATCGCCAGCAAGAAAATCTGCAGCATCTGTATAAATGTTTCCTGATGCAATGTTCTTCCCTAGTACAAGAAAACTCAGGAAAGCTTTCTCTACAGTCAATTTGTGCATAAATCTGGCAGCTCACAAGGACCATATTTGTTGTGTTATAGCAAGCTCTGTGTGAAATATAGTAGTCAGTGAATTCTTAACTAGACCAAGCTTTTCTGGATTTCCAGCCTGAGAAACTGCACGTACACATGTACACATTCACGCACGCATGCACGCATGCACGCATGCACATATTCATGTGTGTATACTCTTTGATAGGGCATATCCTTATGTCCTCAGAGTCCTTTATTATATTGAGATATGTTTCTTTTATTCCTAGTTTCTTTGGAGACTTTTGCTATTTTATCATAATAGGAGATTATTTACTATAACATTGGCATAGTTAAGTTATAGGTAAAGACAGTGACATTACTTCTTCCAGCTCCCATTACCTGTATGTTATGAAGGAGCATCATGAACTTTTTTCTAAAAAAAATATTGAAGAGCCCAGTCCTATGCACTTAACTACAGCAACTCTAAGTTTATGAGTACATCACCATGTCATGTCCAGAAGACAGTGTTTCACTCCTCCCCGGTCTAACAGGGGTCAGGTGTACCTTTCCAGTAAAAGCCTAAGGTATAAAAAGAGATGTTGTATTATTCATTCTTTCATAATTTTAAGCAAAATTAACTACTAAAAGTCATGTCAAAATGAGAACAATTTGATTATATCACCTGCAAATAGGCACATGAGAGATAATGTAATCCATCACCCTGTGGTTATATTGCAGCATAGAATTATCCTTTAGAGTTAAGGAGCTGCTAGAACTGCTGGAGCACACACACACACACACACACACAGACACACACACACACACACAATAGATGGGCTGGAATTCAAGTAGAGCACCAAAGTCAACATTATATTCAATAGCTTCAGAATCATAAATAGATATTTTGATTTTGATGTTACCAATTAAAATCAAAGACATAAGGAAAGTTGTTTATTGTATTTTGGCACCTCTAGCAGAGTACTTCATATCTTAAGTGGCTTTGTGCTGAACTATGTATAGTTGATGTTCACCTTGCCTTTTGAGATGGAGCCCTTCTATCCAGTATCTCACATAAGTTCTGTAGCCTGCTATAATATTCAATCTTTCTATCTTTAAAGTGTATGTTCAGCATTCTTAGTTTTCCACACACTTCACTTTAGCTCATGTCTTTTGGGGCACCAAGGGTAGGCTGCACTGATATAGTAGTGTGCTTGATCTTGTGGTCTAAACTATTAACCTTATATGTCTAATAACCATGATATTTTATATATTGTTACATGTCTAATAACCATGGTATTTTATATATTGTTGTATGTTAAATAATAAAGTATAATTATATATTTTATATACATTATAAGTATATATTTCTTTATTTATTTTACATCTCAACCACACTTTTCCCTCCCTCTTCTGTTCCCATCCCCTCTCCCACCTCCCCTCTGATCCCTATGCCTTCATCCTCTGTTTCTTTTCAGAAAATGGAAGGTCTCAGTGGATATTTACCAGCCATTTCAATATCAAATTGTAGTAAGACTAGGTACCTCCTGATCTTTTAAGGCTAACAAGTCAATCCAGTAAAGGGGAAGGGTCTCATACCCAGGCAACAGAGTCAGAGACAGCTCCTGTTCCTACTGTTAGGAGTCCAATAAATAAATCACCCTACACAACTATAACATATGTGTAGAGGGGCTAGATGTGTCCCACACAGCCTTTCTTTGGCTATTCAGTCTTTATGAGTCCTTATGGGCAGTGGTTGCTGATTCTTCGGGTTTTCTTGTAAAGTTCTTGACCCCTCTGGCTCTTACAATCATTCCTTCCTCTCTTCTGTGGAACTCTTCAAGCTCTGATTAATGGTTTGCTGTGGGACTCTGCATCTGTTTCCATGAGTGGTTGGGTGAATTCTCTCTGATGACAACTGGGCTATACAGCAATCTGTAAGTATAGCCGAATATCATTAGGAATCATTTCATCAACTTTTTTTCCATTTGTGTTTGATTCTATTGTGGTTATCTGAGCTATCCAGCTTCTAGATCCTGGCCCTCCAGGCAGTGTCAGGGGTAGGCTCCCTCTCATAGCATGGGTCTCAAGCTGGACCAGTCACTAATTAGCCACTCCCAAAATTTCTGTGATTTGTATCTTGGGTATTCCGAACTTTGGGGTTAATATCCATTTATCAGTGAGTACACACCATGAGTTTTCTTTTGTGACTAGGTTACCTCACTCAGGATGATATTTTCTAATTCCACCGACCTGTGAATTTCATGAAGTCCTTGTTTTAAATAGCTGAGTACTAATCCATTGTATAAAAGTGTCACATTTTCTGTATCAATTTCTCTGGTGAGGGACATATGGAATGTTTCCAGCTTCTGGCTATTATAAATATGGCTGCTATGAACATAGCGGAGCATGTGTCCTTGTTATATGTTGGAGTATCTTAGGGTATGCCTAGTAGTGACATAGCTGGATCCTCAGGTACTACTATATCCAATTTTCTAAGGAACTTCCGACTGATTTCCAGAGTGATTGTACTAGCTTACATTCCCACCAGCAATGGAGAAATGTTGCTTTTTCTCTACATCCTCAACAGCAGCTGCTGTCACCTGAACTTTTGATCTCACTCATTCTGACTGGTGTGAGGTGGAAGCTCAGATGTCATACAGACCCTAAGAGAACACAAATGCCAGCCCAGGCTACTATACTCAGCAAAACTATCAGTTACCATAGATGGAGAAACTAGCATATTCCATGACAAAACCAAATTTATGCAATATCTTTCCACAAACCCAACACTACAAAGGATAATAGCAGGAAAGCTCCAATATAAGGAGGAAAATTATACACTAGAAAGAGCAAAAAGGTAATCCTTTTCCAACAAATCCAAAAGAAGATAGTCACACAAACAATGACACCACTAATAACAAAAATAACAAAAAGCAACAATCTTCCTCCCTTAATATCTCTTAACATCAACGGACTCAATTCCATAATAAAAAGACATAGGCTAATGGACCAGATACAAAGAGGACCCAGCATTTGCTGCATACAGGAAACTCACCTCAGTGACAAAGACAGACACTACATTAGAGTAAAAGCCTAGAAAACAATTTTTGAAGCAAATACTCCTAAGAAACAATCTGGAGGAGCCATTCTAATATGGAATAAAATCAACTTTCAACTTAAGGCTAGCAAAAAAATAAGAAAGGACATTTCATACTAGTCAAAGGAAAAATCAATCAACATGAACTCTCAATTCTGTACATCTATGTGCCAAATGCAAGAGCACCCAGTTTCATAAAAGAAATCTTACTAAAGCTCAAAGCACACATTGCACCTAACACAATAACAGTGGGAGACTTCAACACTCCACTCTCAGAAATGAACAGATCATGGAAACAGAAACTAAACAGAGATACAGTGACACTAACAGAAGTTATGAACCAAATGGATTTAACAGGTATCTATAGGACATTTCATCTAAAACAAAAGAATATACCTTTTCCTCAGCACCTCGTGGTACCTTTTCCAAAATAGACCATATAATTGGTGACAAAGCAGGCCTCAACAGATACAAAACAATTGAAGTAATCCCATGCATTCTATCAGATCACCATGGACTAAGGCTGGTCTTCAATAATGACAAAAACAATGGAAAGTCCACATTCACATGGAAACTGAACAAGGCTCTACTCAATGATAATATAGTCAGAGAAGAAATAAAGAAAGAAATTAAAGACTTTTTAGAATTCAATGAAAATGAAGACACATTACACCAAAGCTTAAGAGACTCCATGAAAGCAGTGCTAAGAGGAAAACTCATAGCTCTAAGTGCTTACAAAAAATAAAAAATAAATAAAAAACTGGAGAGAGCATACACTAGTAGCTTAACAGCACAACTGACGGCTCTAGAACAAAAAGAAGCAAATACATCCAAGAGGAGTAGACAGCAGGAAATAATGACACTCAGGGCCAAAATTAACCAAGTAGAAACAAAAAGACCTATACAAAGAATCAATAAAACTAGGAGCTGGTTCTTTGAGAAAATCAAAAAGATAGATAAACCCTTATCCAGACTAACCAGAGGGCAGAGAGACAATATCAAAATTAGTAAAATCAGAACTGAAAAGGGTGACATAACAACAGAAACCGAGGAAATTCAGAAAATCATCAGATCCTACTATAAAAGCCTATACTCAACAAAACTGGAAAATCTGGATGAAATGGACAATTTTCTAGACAAATACCAGTTACCAATGTTAAATCAGGACCAGATAAACCATCTAAATAGTCCCATAACTCCAAAAGAAATAGAAGAAGTCATTAAAATCTCCCCACCAAAAAAAATCTGGAACCAGATGGTTTTAGTGCAGAGTTCTATCAGACCTTACAAGAAGACCTAATTTCTAATTTTCTATAAACTGTCCCACAAAATAGAAACAGAAAGAACACTACCCAATTCATTCTATGAAGCCAAAATTACGCTTTTACCTAAACCACACAAAGACTCAACAAAGAAATAGAACTTCAGACCAATTTCCCTTATGAATATTGATGCAAAAATAATCAATAAAATTCTCACAAACTGAATCCAAGAGCACATCAAACCAATTATACATCATGATCAAGTAGGCTTTATCCCAGGAATGCAAGGTTGGTTCAATATACAGAAATCTATCAATGTAATCTATATATACAAACTCAAAGGGAAAAAAAACACATGATCATATCATTAGATGCTGAGAAAGCATTTGAAAAATTCAACACCTCTTCATGATAAAAGTCTTGGAAAGATCAGGAATCCAAGGTCCATACCTAAACATAGTAAAAGCAATATACAGCAAACAAGTAGCCAATATCAAACTAAATGGAGAGAATCTTGAAGCGATCCCATTAAAATTAGGGATAAGACAAGACTGCCCACTCTCTCCTTACCTATTCAATATAGTACTGGAAGTGCTAGCCAGAGCAATTAGGCAACAAAAGGAGGTCAAAGGGATACAAATTGGAAAGGAGAAAGTCAAAATTTCACTAATGCAGATGATATGATAGTATACTTAAATGACCCCAAAGCTTCCACCAGAGAACTCCTAAACCTAATAAACAACTTAACCAAAGTGGTTTGATATAAAATTAACTCAAACAAATCAGTAGCCTTTCTCTACTCAAAAGATAAACAGTCTGAGAAAGAAATTATGGAAATGACAACCTTTACAATAGTCACAAATAATATAAAATGCCTTGATGTGAATCAAACCAAGCAAGCAAAAGACCTATATGACAAGAACTTCAAGTACCTGAAAAAATAAATAGAAACAAAACTCAGAAGATGGAAACCTCTCCCATGCTCATGGATTGGAAGAATTAATATAGTAAAAATGCTATCTTGAAGAAATCAATCTACAGATTTAATCCAATCTCCATCAAAATTCCAACTCAATTCTTCAAAGAGAGAAAGAACAATCCTCAAATTCATTTGGAATAACAAAAAAAAAAACAGGATATATAAAACTACTCTCAACAATAAAAGAACTTCTGGGGGAATCACCATCACTGATTTCAAGCTGTACTACAAAGCAATAGTGATTAAAAAAAAAAAGAAAAAAACTTCATTGCATTGGAACAGAGACAGGCAGGAGGATCAACAGAATAGAAGACCCAGAAATGAACCCCCATACCTATGGTCACTTGACCTTTGACAAAGGAGCTAAAACCATACAATGGAAAAAAGACAGCATTTTCTACAAATGGTGCTGGTTAAACAGGAGGTCAGCATGTAGAAGAATGCAAATTGATCCATACTTATCTTCTTGTACAAAGCTCAAGTACAAGTGGATCAAGGACCTCCACATAAAACCAGCTACACTGAAACTAATAGAAGAGAAAGTGGGGAAGAGCCTCAAATACATAGACACAGGGGAAATTTTCATAAAGAGAACACCAATGGCTTATACTCTAAGATCAAGAATCAACAAATGGGACCAATGATTGTCATTATAATTAGTAAAAAGTTTAAAGACACCTGTAGGATATTTGGCATAATCCTAAAACCTCTCTGGGTGTGTTAATTTTGCATAGTGAGATTATGAATTTAAAGAATGCTGCTCTGTTGGGCTTTGGTACTGCAGATAATGCCAATAAATTTTTCCATGGCCTGAGGTCAGTATTTCCATTTTGGTCAAACCTCAGTAATGGCATATATAGCTTGATCAAGGGTAGCCCTTCTTGTCCTGAGAATACTTTTATTCCTACCCATCATGTTAAAGCTTACCTTTAACAACATCAACATATTGGCAGCCAAAATACATGGCTTAAACTTGAAAATGAACAGAGTTATTAAATTAACAGGCTGGCAAGCCAAGAACAGGTAAGATTCTGCACAGAGCCTTACCAACCTAAGACATATGTGCATTCCCTTTGATAATGCATATTCCATAACGGGTAAGACAGGCTCAGTCTTGTTAACGAAATAAAAAAAAATGGGGAGAGGTGGAGAGCCTTTGGGACTGCTTAGCAAGAAGCTGACATGTGCCAAGGACAAGGAAATGGGCTGCTTGGCAGGAATATGACATTGGCCAAGGACAAGAAAACAGGCTTCAAGCAGGAATCTGACATTAGACTAGAACAAAGAAGTAATTTCAGGTAGGCATCTAAATCATAGGCTACAACAAAGAAGTAATCTCAGGCAAGAATCTAAATATTAGGCTAGAACAAAGAAGTAATTTCAGACAGGAATCCAAATTTTAGGCTAGAACAAGGAAGTAGGCTTCAGACATGAAGATGACCTAGGGCTAGGATAGGGAAGTAGGCTCAGATACTTTGGTCATCTTGATAAGTCCTTAGAAACAGTGATCACGGGAGTGTTCACGTAATTAGGTTTAAAGCCTTGCTTTTTCTTTGACTATTTCTGTTTATTGTATTGCTTGTTCCTCAACTATTTGCATCCATTGTACTGCTAGACCCTCAACCTAGAACTGACCTTAATATATGCAAGTAATCAAAATGGTATAAAAGCATAAAGGAAGAGGGAGTATAGGATAGGGGGGTTTATGGAGGGGAAAAGGGGGAAAGGGGATGACATCTGTATTGTAAATAAATAAAATATCCAATAAAAAAAGAAAGGATAAAAGGAATTCAAGGTACATACCTAAACATAATAAAAGCAATATACAGGAAACCAATAGACAATATCAAACTAAATGGATAAAAACTTGAAGCAATCCCTAAAGTCAGGGACTATATAAGACTGCCCACTCTCTCTGTCTGTCTTTCCAATATAATACTTGAAGTTCTAGCCAGAGCAATTAGACAACAAAAGGAGGTCAAAGGCATACAAACTGTACCCAGTTTTTAATTATATTTTTTGGTGTAGGCTTATATATTTCAAAACCTACTTTTGTAAGTTAAATTCTTCAATCTCCCTTCTAGCTCACCATCCACCAGAGGTAGTGGAAAGAAAAGATTAATTGGACAAAAAGAAGATAAATTTTTGTTTAGAAATAGTTCTTTGGGGCAAATCTAATCTGCATTCTCAGAATATCAGCTGTTGAATTCAAAGGAATCAGCAGCAGTAGCTTGATCCACTTGCAAACACCATTCAAAAATCGGCAGAGGTTCTGCCAATTGGCCCATGGCAAAGGGTCTGTCTATCTTACTGATTTTCTTGAATAATCATCTTTTTTTGTTATTGAATGATCCTGATAACACCAGAACTCCTTGAGAAGACAAGGAGCCGTGGGCCAGACAGCTGAGTCCAGGGGACAGGACTCTGCTGGCTGTACCCCAGAAAGACCTAAGGGGGATTGGTGGGGCAGGATTTTGAGCTGCTTAAGCTTGTGATACTTCACTAGGCCTTCACTAGGAAGCAGATGCTCTTAGGGACCCACATGTCTCCTTGGGACCAAAGGATGAACCCAGTACCAGACAATGGAGGTAAGAGGACCATAAAAACCTCACCTCTGTCAGCTGTGCCCCAGGAACATACAACTGGGAAAGGATTTGTCACTTCCAAATATTTTACAAGATAACTAATGTATCTAAAACCCCAAATAACACTTAGGCCTCCAAATGGAAACACTTAAATTCTTCTGTCTCAGTACTGTCCTTGCCTGCATCTTAGTTTTTCTTAATTAACATGGGGTAAATAAACTGGGCAGTGGTGGGGCACGCCTTTAATCCCAGCACTTGGGAGGCAGAGGCAGGTGGATTTCTGAGTTCGAGGCCAGCCTGGTCTACAGAGTGAGTTCTACGACAGGCAGGGCTACACAGAGAAACCCTGTCTCGAAAAACAAAAACAACAACAAAAAAATGGGTAAATATTTCCAAGTTGATATGTAGTGGATCATCATAAAATTAATTGTCTCCAGGATAAGCTCAAGAGTTTTCAACATTCTTCTGTAGCACATTTTAGCAAAATTTCTTTTCTAATTGTTCTCCATTCTATTTCTCATCCTAAAAATAAACAGTTTTGCTTTCTGTTGTTTGCTTTTTGTTGGGAGTGTTTGCTATTAACAACAACACAGAAAGCAATACCTTATTTTGTAAAGTAATACAACTTAATTTGCATACCAGGAGTACAGGAAAGCTAATGTTGTCCTCAAAATCACTGGAGTATAGCACAAGTAGTGAAGTTGTTATCTGATAGTAGCAAGATCCAAAATTTGAAAGATATACATTCTTCTCATGAAGAACAATCTTTCTCTAAGTTATTGGTACTCTGCTTCCAAGATACAGCATAGATATGTTACTGTTTAGAAAATTGACAGTTTGGAAGACAGTATTGGTAATTTCATGCTGAATATAAGACAATGTAAAAATAAAAGAAATATTCTTGTGGTAATTAAAGTGTTCTTCTTATTAATAAAGGTTAGTTCCATGTCTGTTTTGTAGGGAGTGATTTGCTATTAAGACAAGAATCTATATCAATGGAGAATTCGTTTTGTTCTCTTTTCTTAATGATAATTGCACCTGCTATGATTAATGTCTGAGGATAGAGAAAGTAGTTTTATTCAGGAAAAATAAAAGTGTTTTCTGGCCATGATAAAAATAATTTTAAAAACTCATAGGCACACATTAATGTATTCCTTCATTGAAATACATAAATGGAATAGTTTATCACAGGTACTGCACTAGTTATCATGAAGAATGAGGAGTATACATCATGACTTTTCTATCAATGTCTCAGCAATGGAATTTTAAAACAAAACACCCAGAGAAACACACACATTGATATTCCCTAGAACACGTTGTGACAGTAGAGGTACATGAGGTACAGAGAAACAACTGGCACAAATTAAGAGAAAGAAAATTGAAATGGATTCTGGATAATAGCTAAGGTGAGTTTTAAAGAACGAAGCAGAACTTTGATGACAAAGATGTGAAAGAAAGGAAAGTCTAGGTTGAGGATAAAGCAGAAAACAAGACACACTGAATATACAAATAGTTCAAAACTGTTCAGAGTGTGAGAAAAGGGATATGTGACTTAGTAAAATGTAATAAGAGGTATAAACAGATCTCAGAACTGGGAGTCTTATTTATCTCATTAGAGATCCACATTCTTACCTTAGGTAAACCACTAGACTGTGTAGACTCAGTGAGCCAAGATTTTATGATGGGAAAGAGGATGTCAAGAAACCAAGAACAGGATCACACACCGATGGAATTGAGACAAACCCTAAAAGATAGTTAAGGATGCTGCAACACATTTATTGAAGTGTACTGTGTGATCCCACTTCAGTCAACCCTAGTAGCTGTTTCCTCAAATATCTGTACCCCAGTGAGTTTCAAAGCAGGTAGCTAGATTGTCCAGCATCAAACACTGTTCCAGTCAGGATTTCAGTTAAGCCCTGAAATTTCTGACCACATAGAGACTGGACAACAACTGTCATAGCTAGGTTTCTTGGAACTTGATCACTATCCCAATTTTCTTGAGTCCCCAGAAAGAAAACAACATCTGAAATCAGAAGGAAGCCATTTTACGAGAATGATGTCCTATTTTCAAAAAAGTAGAGAGAGTGGGTTTCAGTTGTTTGATGAGTGATGGATGTTTACTGTTCTTTTAGGGAAGTTGGTTACAGGTTGTTACTGGTTTTGGTCAGAGAGAAAACAAATTAAGGGAATTTAGACTCAAGGATTTCTTTCTTTCTTTTTCTATTCTTTGTCCTACTTTCTTTTGTATATAATGTTAAAGATGGGGATTAAAAATGGGAGATATAATTCATAATAATTCCTATTTGTACAGGAATAATTGGAATAAAGAGTAGATTATTGGATCTACTCTTAAACTATAGAGCTACAACTAGTGAAAAATGGTACATGAGTATAGATCTTTGCATACTGATACAAAACTAAAGTTATATTTAGTTACATTTTATACATCTTTACATACTGACACAAAATTAAAGTTATATTTGGTTACAACATACTATATATCAACTCCTCTTAAGGTTTGTAATACAAGTTATGGTTACAAAAAAAGATTTAGCTACAAAACTCTAAACTCACCATTGTAACCACCCATTCAGCTGCTGCAGTCCACGGGTCAGGGCCTAGCAAGAGGGAGAGTGGGGACAGAGACTCGAAGAATGGAGACAAGACAGAGTCTGGTCTGGAGATGAGACAGAGTTTGCTGAGTCTGCAGCGTTCTCTCCTCAAGTCTCTCCTTTTATATCTCTCCTCAAGTCTCGCCTTGAGTCTCTCAAGTGCTGGGATTAAAGACGTGTGCCACCACTGCCTGGCCTTGATTGAAAGGGAGTCATGGGTATATCAAGATAATTATCAGAGTGTGCTCAGCTGTTGTAGGCTGTTGAAAGCAAGTCTCTTGTCAGAGTATATGGCTCAAGATGGCTGCAAAGATGATAGCCGCTTTCTGCTCAGAGTCGGCTCCCAACACACCATGATAGAAAATATAATAGACTGGATATTGTGAATATAATTCTTACATGATAGTTTTCATAATTATTTCATAACTGCTTTTATTATACATAGTTTATTATTATAAGAGAATGAGCCTTTTATTGGCCTAAGAGGGGAGATGTTGAGGTTGGTCTTGTGTGCTGTGTATTCAGATGCTGAGTTCTGTACCTCAAGATTGAATAAGTTGCAGTCTGGACATGAGCATTGTATTGATTGTACTGTAAAAAATACTCCCTAATAATCCCTGATTGGTGAATAAAAAACTAGATCCTGGACAGGGAAGGTAGGAGGACTTTGAACTAAGTAAGTAAATCTCAGGTGGGGACATGAGGAGAAAGGAGGACAAAGGAGAGGAGAAGAAGGAAGTCTCCCATGAGTCAGAATGAACCATGAGGATGGACCATGAGCATGTGACCAAGAGAAGCTCACCCTGAGGGCACATATAGAAGAGAGTAAGATTCAGTTGGCAAGTTATGGGGCATTTATCTGGTTATTCATAGACAAGTCAAGTTAGAACAGCCCAACTCATCAACTTGTTAATAAAATTTGATATCTCTGTGTCACTTACTCAGAATCTAAATGCAATAGAGTGAGGGAAAAACTCAACCCACATAAAATTACAAGATTTGGAGCTTAACAGAAGCTAGATATAGAATCAACACTGAATTTGTGAGTAAAGAAAATACCATATACAAAAACAATGGGCTACTTTACTGTCTTTACAAAAGAATTAAATCTGGGTATTTGTGACTTTATGGGTAAAACTGAAGAATATTTTTGTTACAAGAGATATGTCAGATACCCAAAGACAAATATTATATGATATCATCTATCTACTGAATCAAACACTTCATAGTATCATAGAATCAAATGCTAGTTTCGAAAGGACCAGATGAGCCTTTAAGGGACAAAATTTTTCAGTAGTCTAGGAGAATAAGTTTAAAGAATTTTTGTATACATGGTGACTATCATTAATTATAACTTATCACATGCATGAATGCTATATAAGAGTGTATATTTAAGTGATCTCATCATAAATAAATGAGGTAAAAATAGTCACAACATCCTTTATTTGTAAACGCCAGAAATCTAAAGCAAATTAACTATTCATCATTAATAGAAGAAATAAGTAAATAATGGCATATTGATACACTATAACAGTCATTACAATATATAAACATACTATTGATACAACAACCACACATTTGTGTTGCTGAGTACAATACACAAATCAAAGGGCACATTCTGTTCATATGAAGTTTAGAAAGAGATCAAACTAATTTGTAATGGAAGAAATGAAAAGAGCTCTTGTTAGAGTTATGAAGGTGGAAAGGGAGATTTAACTGGAAGGCAGGTAGGAAGTTGTTATGTAAGAGTAATTCATGTCTTAAGTATTAGATCCATACGTAAGCACATCTCATTCAGAATTTATCAAGCCTCTCCTTATTTGCAAAAACATGATAAGGAAAGAAGTAACTTCTGTCTTACAGTTACCTAGCCAATGATCTGTACAGTGCTTTGTGCCAGTGCCCAGTGAAGACTTTGTTAATGAGCACTTGAGAATTATCAGCAATACGTACCAATTTTAAATAGTGTTTGGTGCATAAATTTTGCACCAGGTTGTAAATGTTTTGGCTACATGTTCCTTCTAATATAGCAAAACCTTCCAATTCTATTTGATCATTGCTAATTAAGCTTCTCTGAGTCAATGATGAAGATAGGAGTGTAAAATGTGGAAAATTATCTTCAGCCCAATTGCCTTTATATTAAAATGAAACAGAAATAAAGAGGTAAGGGTGACATGGGAGAAAATACACAACAGCAGGATGGGGAAAGGATGACAAGAATGACGGCAAATCTGTACTTGTGAGATATTCCAACAATTCTTTCAAAGATGCCATCCTAAACCCCCCACTATACACATACACATATGCATACACATATATGCATAACATAGAATACTACATATGTTATGCATGTAGGTATACAGTATGTTTTCATATATGCACAGCATTCTATGTTATGCATGTGCATATACAGTATCTGTACAATAATTTAGAGTACTTATATACTAAAAGAAAAAACTCACATATTTTTTAGAAGAAAAAGTAGATCTTATATGGGAAAAAGAAATCATTCTTCTAGGGTTGCTTTCAAATGCTTCATATTGTGGTTTTACTTGTTTCTGCACTTTACAAAATCATCAGTAACTGCAAAATTAAAACTAGTTCATGCCCTGGTCTCATGGACCACACAAATATTCATCTGCTTGCAATTTAGCCCCATCTTGTGGTAAGCTCCAAATTGTGATTACAGGCTTTTACTGTCCTACCGTGTGTTCAATACTCAGCATAAATGAGTGTATATCTATTTATACTTGCCAAGAAGATGCTAGGTTTAGGAAAGGTGGAGTTGCTGAGGGAATGGCTTCCTTCTTCTAATCTGCATCACATAGACATTGAGAGGAGTTTGTGACGTACTTCGGCTTCTTTAGTCACACAGATTTTCTTGAAATACGCTTTTTTTTTTTTCAGAAGACTAGTGCTAAATAAAAGGTATCTGTTTACTTTCTCCTCTGCTTCAGTAAACCAAAATTTATTGCATTTAAAAACTACCTTTGGCCTAGATCAGAAAACTCAAGCCTATTAGAAGGAATGGGACTGTACTCTTCACCTTCACGCCAAGAGAGCTTTCAAACGAACAGTTTATAAATCTACAAAACAGGGTGTTTTATCAAGGAGCTATGATGATCATTGACAGCTAAATCATAAAACTGGAATTTGTCACTATGATATTCATTTTTTAGCACTGAAAATTATACAAGGGAAGAGATTTTTTAACCTAACTTTTGCCATAAAAACACTATAATTTTTTGGTGTGTCTGTCTCTCTCTGTCTCTATCTCTCTCTGTCTCTCTGTCTCTCTCTCTCTGTCTCTCTCTCTCTGTGTGTGTGTGTGTGTGTGTGTGTCTCTCTCTCTTTCTTTTGTGTGTGTGTGTGTGTGTGTGTGTGTGTGTGTATGCACCATGTGCATGCCTGGTACCCAGGAATGCTAGAGGAGGATGTTGGACCCCTGAAACTGGAGTTACAAATCCTTGTAAATTACTAAAAGGGTGTTGGTAATTCACCCCATGTTCTCTGGAAGAGAGAAGCTAGTGCTCTGAACCTCTAAGCCATCTTAGCCCTGAACATATATATTTTGAAAATGTCATTTAGAAATGTCTTTAGCTTTATCTTTCAATTCCAAATGAAAATGGTTCTATGTAACCCATAATAGGCAATTATTTCTATCTAATTTAGCTAAAAACTATATAACTCTAAATATCATAATTAATCATAAAGACTTCTTAAAAATGATAATTTCTTAGACAATCACATAGCAGAATAGATGTGTCAGTAATTTAAAAAGATACCTATGTTTATACCTGGCTCAAGATGACCACAAATTGAAGAAGGAAACATAAATATGAATTATAAACATACTTTAAGCACAACTTGCCTTGTGAAACCCCTGACAAATAATATTATTCTCCAAGAACCTCTTTCAAACAGTATGATTCAGTTTTAAAGGGAAAAATATCCCTCTAAAATAAATAAAAGAATTTAGGGGAAAAAAAAGGATGTATTCTTATTTGATTCAATAAAACAGGCTTCTGAAATACCGTACAAAATTACTTTGTATGTTGGACAATATTTTCATAATGAATTAAATGATGTGCTTAGTTATACTTTTTATGGGTATTTTAGTTTTATTTCAAATTACTATTTTCTTTTTTAGACAAGGTCTAATGTAGGCCAGACTGACCTCAAAGTCCTTATGTAACTGAAGATGACCTTGAGCTTCTGATCCTCTTGACCCTTCCTCCACTAGGATTACAATGTATGTAATAACACCAAATTATACCCTTCTACAACTCAAACTAAGGGCTTTATGTATGCTATGCCAGTTGGTTTCCAATTAATATAAGTTCCATATAAATGCAAGATACACATAATTTACAAATCAATATTTACTTTTCATTAGATGATGAAATAAATTCTTCATCTCTGTATTTAATCCCTGTTAAGACTGTTCAACAACAATCTGAACATACCTAAATAAATTCATTAGAAAAGGATTTTTGCTTTTGTAAACCTCCTCCTTTGTCCCCTCCCCTTCTCCTTTGAGAAGCGAAATTTCTATTGGGTAGCACCCCACCCTGGGACATCTAGACTCAACAGGACCAGACAAATTGTCTACAACTGTAGCCCAACCAGGCAATCCAGTTAAGGGGAAAGGGAATCAATAGCAGGAAACAGAAAGCTAGATAGCCCTTGCTACACTTGTTAGAGAATGAAGACCTAGTTGCACATTTACCATAAATGTGGAGGCAGTCTAGGTCCAGATCCTGCATGGTTGATGGCCCAGGCTCTGTGAGTACCCATGGTACCCAGTTAGTCGACTCTATAGGTATTCTTGAGGTGTCCTTGATACCTCAGGCTTGCTCACTTCTATCCTGAACTTTTCCACACGACTTCTCAAGCTCTGCCTGATGCTTCCTGAGGGCCTCTGCATCTGACTTCATCCACTACTGGATGAAGCCTCTCAGGAAACAGTTATGCTAGTTTCCTGTCTGCAAGTATAGCACAGTATGTTTAACACTGTCATGTTGGCTTTTTCACTTGGGGTGGGTCTTGAGTTGGGGCAATCATTGGTTGACTATTCTCTCAGTCTGTATTCCATCTCTATCCCTGAACATCTTATACCAAAGAGCAATTTTGAGTTGAAGGTTTCATGGGTAGATTGATGTTTCCTTCATTCCTCTAGAAATCCTGCCTTGCTATAGGAGGTGGTCACTTCAGTCTCTATATCCCCCTGTAGTAAAAATCTCAGCTAAAATCACTCCCATAGACTCCTAGTATGATCACCAGTCCTAGGCTTCCAGATAGTCACCAGAGATGCCTCTCATAGATTCTGTTCTCACTCTCTCTCCATTCCTATTCAATATAGTACTTGGAATTTTAACTCAAGCAATAAAGCAACTGAAGGAGATGAAATATATAAAAACTGGAAAGAGTTCTTTCCAATGTGTGCTTTCCGCCAGGGAGGACCATCACCTTGTCAGCTTCTTGGAAGATCCCTCAGTCTGAAGACCTCTGGGGAGGTCTGGTACAGCCTCCCAATGCCACAGGACTCCCAGGAGACATTGGCAACACAGGAACACAGGAGGCACGCTCAAGATAGACACCCAGGGGAACTAACACCAGAAATAATCAGATGGAGAGGCAAGTGCAAGACCATAAGCAACACTTAAAAATTTCCCAACCTAAAGAAAGAAATGTCCATAAATGTACAAGAAATACATAGAATACCAAGTAGATTGGACAAGAAAAGAAGCCAATACACTTTGGCATCATCAGAAACCAGTTCTCTCACCACATGAAGCTCTGAATACCCCAACACACTTGAAAACCAGGATACTGACCAAAAAATTCTATCTCATGATGATAATAGAGTCCATTAAGGAGGATATAAATAACACAGTGAAAGAAATACAGGAAAATACAGGTAAACAGATAGAAGCCCTTAAAGAGGAAACAAATAAATCCCTTAAAGAAATACAGGAAAATACACTCAAACAGGTGAAGGAATTGAAAAAAAAGTGGTTCAAGATTTAAATATGGAAGTAAAAGAATAAAGAAATCACAAATGGAGTCAACCCTGGAAATGGGAAACCTAGGAAAGAGGACAGGAGCTAAGGATATAAGCATCAACAAAAGGATACAAGAGAGAGAGAGGAAAGAGAATCTTAGATGTAGAAGATACCTTAGAAGATATTGACACAATGGTTAAAGAAAATCCAAAAAGTAAAATACTCCTAACCCAAAAACATCTAGGAAATCCATGACACAATGAAAATCCCAAACCTATGAATAATAGGAATAGAAGACAGTGAAGAGTCCCAGCTCATAGGACTTGAAAACATCTTCAAGAAAATCATAGAAGAAAAATTTCCCAACCTAAAGAAAGAAATGTCCATAAATGTACAAGAAGCCTATAGAAAATCAAGTAGATTGGATGAGAAAAGAAAATTCACTTGTCACATAATAATCAAAACACTAAATGCAGAGAAAAAAGAGAATATTAAAAGCTGTAAGAAAAAAAGGCCAAGTAAAATACAAACACAGACCTATCCCCGTTACACCAGACTTCTCAACAGAGACACTAAAAGGCATAAGTGCCTGGACAGAGGTCATACAGTTCCTAAGAGAACACAGATGCCAGCCACAGCTGCTATACTCAGTAAAACCCTTAATCATCGTAGATGGAAAAACCAAAATATTCCAGGACAAAACCAAATTTAAACGATATCTATCTACCAGTCCAGCCCAACAAAGGATAATGGATGGAAAACTTCAACACAAGGAGGGTACCCATACCAAAAAAAAATTAAGATATTAATAATCTCACAACAAAACCAAAAGGATAGAATCACATACACATAATATTACATACAACAAAAAACATAACAGGAACTAACAGTCATCTGTATTTAGTATCTCTCAATATCAATGGACTCAATTCCCCAATAAAAAGACATAAACTAACAGACTAGATATGTAAGCAGGGTCCAGCATTTTGCTGCATACAAGAAACACACTTCAATAAAGAAGTCAGAAACCACCTCAAAGTAAAAGGCTAGAAAAAAAATGTTCCAAGCAAATTGTCCCCAAAACAAGCAAGAGTTAACATCCTCATATCTGAGAAAATAGACTTTCATCCAAAAGTTATAAAGAGAGATGGGGAAGGACTCTTCATATTCATCAAAGGGAAAATCCACCAAGAAAAAGTCTCAATTCTGAACATCTATGCCCCAAATGCAAGGGCACCCACATTTGTTAAAGAAATGTTACTAAAGCTCAAAACACACATTTAACCTCAAACAATAATAGTAGGAGACTTCAACACCCTATTCTCACCAATGGACAGGTCATTGAAACAAAAACTTAACAGGGACACCATGAAACTAATCTAGGTTACGAAACAAATAGATTTAAGAGATATCTACAGAACATTTAACCCTAAAACAAAAAAAAATACCTTCTTCTCAGCACCTCATGGTACCTCCTCCAAAATTCACTATACAACTGGACACAAAAAAAGCCTTAACAGCTACAAGAAGATTGAAATAATCCAATGCATCCTATCATATCACCACAGACTAAAACTAGATTTCAATAACAATAGAAGCAACAAAATTTCCACAAATGAATGGAAACTGAACAACTCTATACTCAATGATAACTTGGTCAGGGAAGAAATAAAGAAAGAAATTAAAGGCTTCCTGGAATTCAATGAAAATGATGACACAGCATACACAAACTTATGGGACACAATGAAACCAGTGTTAAGATTAAAATTCATAGCACTAAGTACTCTCAAAAAGAAATTGGAGAGATCCTACATTAGCAATTTAACAGAACACCTGAAAGCCCTAGACAAAAAGAAGCAAACACACCCAAGAGGAATAGGCCTCAGAACATAGTCAAACTCAGGGAGGGAATCAACCAAATTGAAACAAAAAGAACTATACAAAGAATAAAAAAAAAACCAGCTAATTCTTTGAGAATATTAACAAGATAGATAAACCCCTAGACAAACTAACTAAAGGGTACAGTGACAGTATCCAAATTAACAGATTCAGAAAGGAAAAAGAAGACATAACAACAGAAACTGAAGCAATTCAAAAAATCGTCAGATCCTACTACAAAAGCCTATACTCACAAAACTGGAAAATCTAAATGAAATGTATGATATTCTAGACAGGTACCACATACCAAAGTGAAATCAAGAGCAAGTAAACTATCTAAACAGGCCCATATCCCCTAAGGAAATAGAAGTCATTAAAAACCTCTTAGCCAAAAATAGCCTAGGGCCAGATGGTTTTAGTGCATAATTCTACGAGACCTTCAAAAAAGAGCTAATATCAACACTCCTCAAACTATTCCATAAAATAGAAACAGAATGAACACTACCTAGTTCATTGTATGAAGCCACAATTACTCTAATACCTAAACCACACAAAGATCCAACAAAGAAAGAGAACTTCAGACCAATATCAGCCCAAAAATACACAATAAAATTCTCACAACCCTAATCCAAGAACACATCAAAATAATCATTCACCATAATCAAGTAGGCTTCATCCCAGGGATGCAAGGTTGGTTCAATATAGGAAAATCAATTGACATAATCCAATATATAAGTAAACTCAAAGAAACAAACCATAGATCATCTCATTAGATTCTGGAAAAGCATTTGACAAAATACAATACCCCTTCATATTAAAAGTATTGAAAAGATCAGGAATTCAAGGCCCATATCTAAACATAATAAAAGAAATATATAACTAACCAATAGCTAATATCAAATTAAATGGAGAAATACTTGAAACAATCCCACTAAAATCAGGGACAGAACATGGCTGCCCATGGGCCCTATATCTGTTCAATACAGTACTTGAAATTCTATCTAGGGTAATAAGACAACAAAAGGAAATCAAGGGGATACAAACTGACAAAGAAGTCAAGGTATCGTTATTTGCAGATGATATGATAGTTTACATAAGCAACCCAAAAATTCCTACCTGAGAACTTCTACACCTGATAAACAACCTCAGCAAAGTGGCCGGATATAAAATTAACTCAAACAAATTAGTAGCCTTCCTTTATACAAATGATGAGTGGGAGAGAAAGAAAATAGGGAAACAACACCCTTCACAATACTCCCAAATAATATAAAATACCTTGAGGTAACTCTAACAAAATAGGGGATATGTCTGTATGACAAGAATTTCAAGTTTCTCAAGACATAAATTGAGGAAGACCTCAGAAAATGGAGAGATCTCCCATGCTCATGGATTGGTAGGATTAACAGTAAAAATGGCCATCTTACCAAAAGCAATCTATAGATACAATGTAATCCCTATCAAAATTCCCATACTTAACACTAAAAATTCATGAATGCCTTTAAAGAGGAAACAAATAAACCCCTTAAAGATATACAGAAAAATAAAATTAAACAAATGGAAGTGTCAAGTGCAACATGGTTATGGAAGTGGCTACATGACAGATTCAGCTGCAGGACAGTTTCAGTTGTAGAAGCACCATCAACCTGAATACTGAATCTCTAGCTTTCTAATATACAGATGATGTAGTTTTGCCTTTTTTTTTATAACATATTTGTCCACAAATACAATTTTTTAAAAAACAATATCTGGGAAAGGAATTGAGGGCATTACTAGAGGGAAATTACTTTGATGCCTATAGAACAAACTGCTCTGGTGCTAGCTATTCAAGAAGCCAACACAGGCATAAGAGGACAAGGGGTTCTGGATATGGAGGCTAACTGTCTTAATTGTTTCCTGTGAAATTGTAAGTTGTACCAGGAAATACTTGAAGTAAGAAATGTTTTTGAGAAACCAGAAGTTTTAGCAGTTAGGAGAATTGAAGACCATAAGAAAAAGAAACACTGGGTGTAGGTCACTTAAAACACGGATGTCCATAGATAATGCCAGAGAAAAGGTAGTTGAATAAATAGCTGGGTCAACTGGATTTGTGAACAATGGTGAGAGCCCCTTTGAGGCGAGATCTCTAATCTGGAAATATTATTGAGGAAAATTGGAAGATATATGTAGAATAAAAAATTATAGGGTGAATAGAAGAGTTTGGGCTCTGAGTCAAGGATGTTGGATTGCTGAACAGATCTTCCTGGAAGAATTGGAGCATACTTATTTGACCCCCTGGTCTAAGGAAATTAGGGTACAAATTTTAAGAGACAGAATTCAGGCTTCTGAATGAGCCCTGGGGAAGTTGCAAGAGGAATTAATATTGCATATGGAAAAGAGTTTGAAAACCAATGTACAAATAGTACCTGGAAGAGCTTAATAAAGAGATTTTGCAAATTTAAGAAAAGTTAAAAATATTAACATACCCTGACCTATTTAGCACCTTTCTCTTTTTATGATAATGCTGTAACCACAGGATTATGCCCAGATGAATTGTGATTTTGAGGATTTTCTGAGAGATAAAAGTTAATGTATAAGGATCAGGTATTAGATGGGGGAAAAATGACTGAAGACACGAGGGCAAGCAGAAAGAATAGAAACAGGCAAGCTCAAGTGGTAGGAGGTAAGAGGACCCTCCAGAATGTACCAGAGACCTTCGAGGTAAGAGACTTTCAGGACTCAAAGGGAGGGACCTTAGATGAAATGTCTTACAGTGGGGAGAAGGAACTTGTAGAGCCCACGTAACAGAAAAACAGGGCATCAAATGAGAGAGGAGGTTGTCAACCCACAATCAAAAACTCTGACCCATAATTATTCCTGTCAGAATTACAGAGACAAAAATGGAGAAGAGCCTGGAGAACAGGAAGTCCAGCAACGGGCCCAAAGTGGCATCCAGCTGAAGTGGACTCCCCAAGGACTTACATTATTATTGAGGCTAAGGAGTGCTCACAAAAAGGGACCTATCATGACTGCCCTCCAAAAGACCCAACGAGCAGCTGAAAGAGTCAGATGCAGATATTTACATTCAACCAATGGACAGAAACTGCTGACCCTTGTAGTCAAATTAGAAAAAAGCTGGAAGAAGCTGAGGAGGAAGGAAACCCTGTAGGAGGATCAACAGTCTCAATTATCCTGGACCCCTAAGAACTCTCAGACACTGGACCACCAACCAGGCAGCATACACCATCTGATATGAGACCCCCAACACATATAGCAGAGGACTGCTCAGTCTGGGTTCAGTCAGAGAAGATGTACTTAACCCTCAAGAGATTGGAGGCCCCAGAGAGTAGAGAGGTCTGGTGGGTTGGGGGATAGGGGATGGGGATATCCTCATGGAGACAGGAGGAAGATAGAAAGAGAAATTCTCAAATTCTTCTGAAATAACAAAAAACAAACAAAAACCAGGATAGTGAGAACTAGTCTCAACAATATAAGAACTTCAGGGAGAATCACCATCCCTGACCTCAATCTGTACTAAAGAGCAATAGTAATTAAAACTGCATGGTATTGGGACAAAGACAGGCGGGAAAATCAATGGAATAGAATTGAAGACCCAGAAATGAGCCCACACACCTGTGGTCACCTGATCTTTGACAAAGGAACTAAAACCATCCAGTGGGGGGAAAAACCCACCATTTTCAAGAAATGGTGCTGGTTCAACTGGAGGACAACATGTAGAAGAATGCAAATTGATCCACTTTTATCTCCTTGTACAAAGCTCAAGTCTAAGTGGACAAAGGACCTTCACATAAAACCAGATACACTGAAGCTAATAGAAGAGAAGTTGGGGAAGACCCTTGAATACCTAGGCACAGGGGGAAAGTTCTGGAACAGAACACCAATGGCTTATGCTCTAAGATCAAGAATTGACAAATGGGACTTCATAAAATTGCAAAGTTTCTGTAAGGCAAAGGACACTGTCAACAGGACAAAACGACAACCAACAGATTAGGAAAAGATCTTTATCAGTCCCACATCTGATAGAGGGCTAATATCCAATATGTACAAAGAACTCAAGAAATTAGACTCCAGACAACCAAATAACCCTATTAAAAATAGGGTACAGAGCTAAACAAAGAATTCTCAACTGAGGAATATTGTATGGCTGAGAAGCATCTTAAGAAATGTTCAACATCCTTAGTAATCAGGGAAATGCAAATCAAAACAACCCTGAGATTCCACCTCACACCAGTCAGAATGGCTAAGATCAAAAACTCAGGTGATAGTAATGCTGGCAAAGATGTGGAGAAAAAGAAACACTCCTCCATTGTTGGTGGGATTGTAAGCTGGTACAACCACTCTGGAAATCAGTCTGGACATAACATTACCTGAGGACCCAGCTATACCACTCCTGGGCATAAACTCAGAAGATGCTCTAACATATAACAAGGACATATGATCCATTATGGTCATAGCAGCCTTATTTATAATAGCCAGAAGCTGGAAAGAACCCAGATGTCCTTCAACACAGGAATGTATACAAAGAATGTGGTACATTTACACAATGGAGTATTACTCAGCTATTAAAAACAATGAATTCGAGAAATTCTTAGGTTAGTGGATGGAACTAGAAAATATCATCCTGAGTGAGGTAAGCCAATCACAAAAGAACACACATGGTATTCACTCACTGATAAGTGGATATTAGCCCAAAAGCTTGAAATAGCCAAGATTCAACTCACAGACTACGTGAAGCTCATGAAGAAGGAAGACCAAGTGTGAGTGCTTCTGTCCTTCTTAGAAGGAGTAACAAAATTCTCAAGGGAGCAAATATGGAAACAAAGTGTGGTACAGAAACTGAAGGAGGGGCCATCTGGAGACCATTCCACCTGGGTATCCATCCCATGTGCAGTTGTCAAAGGTAGACACTGATGTGGATGTCAGGAAGTGGATGCTGACAGGAGCCTGATATAGCTGTCTCCTTAGAGGTCTGCCAGAGTCTGACATATTCAGAGGCAGACGCTCACAGCTAACCATTGATCTGATCAAGGGGTTCATAACAGAGGAGTTAGAGAGAAGACTGAAGGAGCTGAAAGGGTTTGTGGCCCCATGAGGAGAGCAACAATACCAACCAATCAGGGGTCCCCAGGGTCTAAACCACCAGCCTGGGAGCACATAGGGAGGGAACCATGACTCCAGCTGTATATGTAGGGGAGGATGGCCTTGTTGGGCATAGGTGGGAGAGGACATCCTTGGTCCCATGAAGGCTGGACACTGAGTGCGGGGGAATTCAAGGGAGGTCGGTATGGAGGGGGGTATGTTTGGGCACATCCTCATAGAAGCAAGAGGAGTGGGGATGGAATAGGGGATTACTGGGTGGGGGGACTGGGGTAAGGGGATAACATCTGAAATGTAAATATAATATCCAATTAAAAATTTAAAAAAGAAAGTCAAACAAACAAAAAACAGAAACAAAAAAACTGCTCCCTCTATATATTTAAGAGTGCCTGTTTTTCTATTTCTCTTGAATATTCAGCATCAGTATATATTTTCATTCTTGATTGTTTGGTAAGTAGGAAATAGTACTTCATTTTCTTTGCAAGTATATTTCTATGAATTGTGAATGGGATAAAGTTTCTTTTCATGCATTTACCTAATTTTATATTTATATTTTTACAATTGCTTCTGCATTTTTATAAGGTTTCCATTGGGCTATTGATTTAATCTGAGTTCCTTGGAAACAGATCAATGTGTAATTTCTGAAAGTATGATGAATGATGTTTGATAAATTCTTTTCCCAACACGTTTTTTCTATCCATAGTTGTGCTTTGAGGCTCAAAAATAACTGGTTGTTCTTTATAGTTCTTGGACTCTCTGCTATGTTTCAAAGACTATCCACTCTTACAGCATAAACATATTATGAATAAATTCAATAACCTTTCATCTGGAACTATTATTTTGAACATTTAAGAACAAGTGAGTCATAAGGGTTGTTTTATAATCAAAGAATTCACTTTTGGCGCTGTGTGATATATTGGCTCAAGACAAGCAAAGATAAATGTGGGGAGGCAACAGTATGTGGAAAAGACATGAAGGGGCCTTCCCTGAAGGAGGTGGACATACACAGAGCAGCTATGAGGCTGTGCTGACAGGATTTAACTATTTAGGTATCGATCTGCTGCTATATAAAAAAAATCTAGCCCCCTTTTTAAAAACTTTTTACTTCTGCAATTGTTGGATGTCAGTATGACACTCAAATAGTGAAGATTGGAACATGAAGCAGAAAGTTTAAGATAACTTTGAGTATTCTAGTTTAAACATGTAAAATTTGAGATTTCCAAGGGATGTCAAAATGAATTTTCCCAGTTAGGCATGTAGATCAATGTATCACTAGCTTAGAGGTAAGTTCTAATTTGCATTCATATTTGTCACTGAGTTAAGCTGGAGGGGACCAGGGAACTCAGAAACTTAGATTAGGACAAATAAAACAACTAGTAAAGAAGAGTGAAAAGCAACATCTAGAAATTCAAGTGAATACTTAGTGGAAAGTGGAGCTGTTGAGGCAAAAAGAGGTGCCTCTCTGTATTGACTCCATGGCAATCATCTTATTAGAACTCTTCCGCATGTGATGTTCTCATCTTTAGAATCACAGTTCTATTGAATTTTTCCATTTCTACTGAAATTACCACAAACATTTGTACGTATGGTATTTTCTTCTTCCTCAACTTCTGAAATCTTTTCCATATATCCTTGAAAAAAATAGGTCCATCGTAGTCAAAGTTTTCCATTTCCTATCCATTTCTCCGAACACTCCTCTTTTCCTGCTGCTGAGACAGGGCCTGATCTCATTCCAGTGCATGCTATGTTCTAATGGCACCCTAAATACCTATTCTTGTCTATTCATTGCTGTTTCCAAGCTGTTCTTTCTCTTTTGGAAGTCCCACGTTTGATAAGCCCTAAGATTAGCTTACTCACTAACACACACTGCTCCTTCCACCAGCTTATGTCCATGCAATTATTTCTCACTAATTTACCATCAATTTGAGCCCTGTTGAACTGACATTCTCTAATATAATCCTCCTTCCATTAACCTTGTTTTCCTTCAATATATACCTAGCCCTTCTAATGCTAGTTTTCTGCTCTCCATGCTACAAAAAAAGCAGTAGCATGTACACTTTTGATATTATGTAATCAATACCTGCATCCTCTCTATTACC
Organism: Grammomys surdaster; assembly: GCF_004785775.1. Lineage (NCBI taxonomy): Eukaryota > Metazoa > Chordata > Mammalia > Rodentia > Muridae > Grammomys > Grammomys surdaster. Next base: position 3,090,962 of record NW_021604651.1, read on the forward strand.
TTAACTATCTTTTCCCCCCATTTCCTTTCTATTGTACAACAAGGAGGAGCCACCCTTTGGTTAGCCTTATCAGCTTTATACTGTTCTGTAGCCCCTTGGAATTTTCTCTTCTTTATTTACTTTCCATTTTACGGCCAGTAATCATAAGCACTCCCTTGTAGACTTGTTGACAATCTTGATGATTCTCTTTCTAAATTCATTTCTATATTCTCAAGTGTTCCCTACTGCTGAGCAGTTTTTTTAATGTTTCTTTTTATTATTATTATATGTAAGTATACCATAGCTGTCTTCAGACACCCCGTAAGAGGCACCAGATCTCATTACGGATGGTTATGAGCCATATTTGGTTGCTGGGATTTGAACTCAGGACCTCTGGAAGAGCAGTCAGTGCTCTTAATCACTGAGCCATCTCACCAGCCTGCTGAGCAGCTTTTAAAGATTCTCTGAGTATTACCATCATTCTTACCATCTCAGGAAAATGACTCCCAGGACTTCTCTTTTCCCACAAATTCTCAATATCACCTTCTCTGAACATACCTCACCTAATGACCTTAGTTTGCTGAAGGAATAGAATTCCTCCTACAAGGTCTTACTTTGCCCACCATTTCTTCAGTCATCCTATCAAACTCAGGGCTCCCATTTTCTTATTACTTCTTTAGTAGCATGTATGCTTTTTCTCCATAGTCTAACTTAAAACAGTTTGTAGCCCTGTCTGAAGACGTTGTTCTAACTCCTCATTTTACTGCATTTTAGTCTATATGGAAACCTATTCACGATCATAGAAAAAATGTTTCCTACAGCCCTTTTTTCCTACATTCTTTCATCAGGGATATTCAGAAGGTTGTTTATACTCATCATTTTCAACTTGCTACTGTTCTCTCTCTCTCTGTCTAAAACAAATTGCAGTTAGAATTTTCACTCGGACTAGATGATTTACGTTTTCTTCTCACATATGCACGCTGCCAAATCTCATAGTCATCCTATATTTTTATTTTAATTTCTTTTTCATAAACTTTAGAGTTGTTTGCCATCTTATTAAATGTTGTTTTTAAGTTGTTATACTTTATTTATAGTATTTTTGTGTAAGTGCAAGCATATGTGTGCGTGTGTGCCATGGCACATATATGAAGATAAGAGGACAACATTTGGAGTTCTGTTCTCTGTTCCTATCATGAAGGCCCTGACAATTGAACTCGGGTTATCAGAATTGTTACCATACATTTTTACTCACTAAGCCATCTTGTTGACACCTATACTTAAACTTTCATCTGACTTTAGATTCCACATATTTTGAGTTTTCCTTCTAGCTCACCTTTTATTCCCCTGTTCTGCTCTTTTGGTGGCATGTGTGTGGTGTATGTACCCATGTGTGCATTTGTGGCTACTTGTGGCAGCCTGATGGTAAGATAATGTATCTTTCCTTGATTGTTCACTCTACTTTTTGGGATAGGCTCTCTCACTAAAACTGAAGCTCATGAATACTGCTAAATTTGCTTAGTCATTGCTGGCCAATGACTTTTAGGATTCTGCCTGTTGCCCTCTTTTCTCTCAGACTTCCACATTTGACTTTTTTTTTTTTATACATGTTCTGAGGATTTTACACCACAGACAATTTGCAAACTAAGCCATCTTTCCAAACATATTTATTAATATACTTGCATGGATAAATGAATTCTCCTCAAACTACTGCTCCCTATCAGAGTGAGATATCCACCTTGGTGTTCTAGTGCTGTAGTCCGAATTCAACCAGTTTCACCTCCATTAAATGACTTTATTAGATAAAAAGTATATGTTTCAGGTATCTGGGCAAAGGAAATTGGCTTAAACTCTTTTCTATTCTGTAAGACATGACCAAATGGGCTTGCTTATCGTTTATAACATCTCTAAAATATATTAGACTCTCTTGGGTATGTTTAATAAATCAATACTACAAGACACATTAGTAAAGAATTATGAAGGTGAAATTGAATATTTGAATGCTTTTGATATGCAGCCAAAGATAGAAACAAGAAAAGTCAAAAGAAGACTCACACTGCTCTCTTTTAATCTTTGTGGTGAGTTAAGTATAACTTTTGATAACAAGAAAAGGAAAAAAAGGAGTCCAATGTGATGAGTCAGTGGATAAGACATATGTTGTCAAGCTCGACAACCTGAGTTCAATTTTTGTATACCACATGGTGGAAGGAGATAATTGACTCCTGAAAGTTGTCTTCTGACCTTTACAGATGCTCTGAGGTAATACATGTCCTGCAGTAAGTAAGTAAGTAAGTAAGTAAGTAAGTAAGTAAGTAAGTAAGTAAAATATCTTTTTTACACAAAGGGAGGGAAAAGAGTATTCTTCAAAGCCAAGTGCTTATGATGAAATATACCAGCTGGGCAGTGGTGGCGCATGCCTTTAATCCCAGCACTTGGGAGGCAGAAGCAGGTAGATTTCTGAGTTCTAGGCCAGCCTGGTCTACAGAGTGAGTTCCAGGACAGCCAGGGCTATACAGAGAAACCCTGTCTCAAAAAGCAAAAACAAAACAAAACAAAACAAAGAAAGAAAGAAAAGAAATGTACCAGAGTACCTTTGGAATCTCTATAGATGAGATAATGCTACCTTTGCTCAACTTTTAAGGTCCCTGTCTCTGATGATCTTGTCTCATACTTTTAAGAATAAACTTAGTATCCTCCTGCCTCTTTAGACTTGGAAAAATTGGAATAATCAAATTTTTCACATATTGTAAGAGAGGTTACATACTCTTTCTGTCTTCTTATAAATAAGACACTGATTTGTTATTCTAGAAACTAGATTGGCTACGTTTTAAAGTGGAGAGTGTTCTAAAAATAATTCTCAAGCTTCTTCTCTTCATTCTTCTTGCGATGTAGACGTGTTTATTTGTATATGACACAGAAGGTGGACATGCCATCGGGTAGTATTTGTTGAGAATAGAATACATTTGTTATCATCTCTTTCCTAACATAACCATACTCCACTAACTAATATTCAAGAATTCATATGCTATCATCCAATGTCTTGCCATTAATAAGATTCTTATGTGAAGGGCTAGAAAACTGTCTCTATAATGTGTGTACATGTGTCTGTGTGCAGATTTATGCATGCAGAATGTATTCATTTATCTTTATTTGACAAGATTATTTTGAAGCTTGTTTCTGTTTCAACCAAATCAAGACTTGTCAAATTGAAAAAGAACTGTATTAAGAATGTCATTGAAAATTCTGTAGTTCCATGCACTTGAAGATTCCTTGGGCTCAAGAATTGGAGAGCAACTCAGGGAATGTCATGAGACCCAAAATAAACAACCAAATGACAAGCAAGCAAGCAAGCAAATAAACAAACAGACATGATGCCTTTGAAAATTCACCATGAGCTTAAATGGGAGTTTGATGGTAAGGTCAGATTATTAGAAGTTCTAAAGTTTTAGATGTTGAAATAAGAACAAGGAAAGACATTTAATAAATAATTGTTAAGTAAACAGAGGGTTTGTATTCCTATAAAATAATTATCAGTTGAACATAATATGTGAACATTTTATGGCTCAGTCAAGCACACCTGTGGATGCAATTTTTAAGAGTCTATGTTGATATGTCTCTTTGGGCATTTCACAAAAGAAAAACTGGCCAGGGGTCATGGCACCTTTACTTCCAACATTTAGGAGTCAGTGGCAAGCAGATCTCTGTGAATTTGAGGACACTCTGCTATTCAAGCGAGTTCCAGGCTACCTAGGGTTACATGGTGAGACTAAAAGAAAACATAAGAAAGGAAAGCTGTTTTCCTTCAGGTTTGCATTGGTCTTAATATTCAAATCAGCAGTAACCATGGTTTATGCTAGGTATTTGTCACAAAAAGACTTTTCTTTTGAGGTTTGGTCTATTACTATGTATTGTAATGCTAAGTGCAGTTTCCCAAGACCTGGTTGCCCCAGAAACAAGAGAGTCCACATGTAGATCCAAGTGACACTATGTGATCTTGCTTCTATGAGGGTGCTCCCCCACCTACCCACTTCTACCTCACTTCCCTGGAATTCCCCTTCACTGGGAAATCAAGCCTTCACAGGACCAAGGGACTCTGCTCCCATTAATGTCCAACAAGGTCATCCTCTGCTACATATGCAGCTGGAACCATGGGTCCCTCCAGGTGTACTCTTTGGTTGGTGGTTTAATCCCTGGGAGCACTTGAGGGTCTGGTTGGTTGATATGGTTGTTCTTCCCATGGGGTTGCAAACCCCTTCAGCTTCTTCAGTCCTTTTTCTAACTCCTCCATTGGGTTCCACATACTCAGTCCAATGGTTGGCTGTGAACATCTGCCTCTGTATTTGTAAGGCTCTGGCAGTGTCTCTCAGGAGGTAGCTATATCAGGCTCCTGTCAGCAAGCACTTCTTGGCATCCACAATAGTGTCTGGACTTAGTGACTGTATATGGGATGGATCTCGAGGTGGGGCGGTCACTGGATGGCCTTGCTTTCAGTCTCTGTTCCACACTGTGTCTCGGTATTTCCTCCATGAGTAATTTTCCACTCTTCTAAGAAGGATAAAAGCATTCACACTTTGGTCTTCCTGTTTTCTTGAGCTTCATGTAGTCTGTGAATTGTATCTTGAGTATTTCGAGCTTTTGAGCTAATATCCACTTATCAGTGAGTGCATACCATGTGTGTTCGCTTGTGACTGGGTTACCTCACTCACAATATTTTCAGTTCCATCCATTTACCGAAGAATTTCTCAAATTCATTGTTTTTTTATTTATTTTAATTTTGTTTTTGATAGAGCATATTTTTCTTCTTTTTTATTTATTTATTTTTTTATTTTATTTTATTTTATTAAAAATCAAATCGTAACTTTTATTGTTCACATAGGGGTTATAAACACAAGAAGGCAGTACGTGGGGAAGGGGATAACACTGGAGCATGAATGTTCAGGGGGAGTACAGATATCTTTCAGAACAGGGTATCAGCTGGGTAAAGGTGCAGGGGACAGGTCACTATGACTATGCCTATGATTCACTTGTCCTTATCTAAGTTGGCATTATCTGCCAAGGCTACCTATTTACAAGGTCTATGACTACTCAGGCTGTTAAATTTCCACAAAAGCTGCCTGTTGACATTAGCTTATAGCCATCTGTTTCAATATTTTTCCACAGAGACCCAAGACTTGCTGTTAGTATACATGTATGACACGCCTATTGTTGACTTTAGGCCTATGGCTGATTTTAGGCCTTCAGTGTATAAACAGGGCTGCTCCTGACATCTCCTCCCTTCTCTAAGTATAGAAGGGCTATGGCAATTCTAATCTTGCGAAGACAGGGATAGAGGCCTGACCTCCAGTAATTGAACGGGACTTTGTAATGGCTCCGGTTCCCCTGTCTTTGTCCAATGAGACATGAGGGCCATACCAATCCCGATGTCTTTTTCCTGGAGAGGGGATACTTTTGACATCAACCCCTATGCAATCAGGTTTGTCTCTCAGGGAACCCAGAGAGATATTTTTAACTTTTATTTATATTCCCTTGAAGTGCTTAGCCTCGCAGCCTAAGCAAGAATTCAGATTGCCAGTCAGAGGGAGTTCTCGGTGGCCCCTCTCTGCTAGGTCTATTTTGCAGAAGGTACAATTAGGTGCTGAGAAAAGGATATATTCTTTTGTTTTAGGATGAAATGTTCTATAGATATCAGTTAAATCCATTTGGCTCATGACTTCTGTTAGTTTCATTGTGTCTCTGTTTACTTTCTGTTTCCATCATCTGTCCATGGCTGAGAGTGAGGTGTTGAAATCCCCCACTATTATTGTGTGAGGTTCAATGTGTGCTTTGAGCTTTAGTAAAGTTTCTTTAATGTATGTGGGTGCCCTTGCATTTGGAGCATAGATGTTCAGAATTGAGAGTTCATCTTGGTTGATTTTTCCTTTGATGAGTATGAAATATTCTTCCTTATCTTTTTTTGATTACTTTTGATTGAAAGTCGATTTTATTTAATATTAGAATGGCTACTCCAGCTTGTTTCTTGAGACCATTTGCTTGGAAGATTGTTTTCCATCCTTGTATTCTGAGGCAGTGTCTGTCTTTTTCACTGAGGTGCATTTCCTGTATGCAGCAAAATTCTGGGTCCTGTTTTATATCCAGTCTGATAGTCTACGTCTTTTTATTGGAGAATTGAGTCTATTCATATTAAGAGATATTAAGGAAAATGATTGTTGCTTCCTGTTATTTTTGTTATTCGAGGTGGAATTATGTTTGTGTAACTATCTTCTTTTGGGGTTGTTGGAAGATTACTGTCTTCTTTTTCTAGGTTGTAGTTTCTCTCCTTGTGTTGGAGTTTTCCATCAATTATCCTTTGAAGTGCTGGATTTGTGGGAAGCTATTGTGTTGCACAGGGTCGCAGGTGGTTTCGTAAGGCGCGGGTGGTGGCATGAGCGGCAGGTGTCCCATGCACAGAACTATCAGGAAAGCCGCTGCTGCAGCAGCACAAGGCTCTGGCGGGAGAGAGCGAGAGTGTAGCTGTGAGCTGGGGCACAGCGTGCTTTTCAATCGCGCACGGAGCAGGGCCTCTGTCCCAGCCTCCAAATTCGGGCAAGTGTTACTGGCTCTTTTGGTTCCCTCTTTCTGGGGGCAGCTCGGGAGTGCCCGCAGAAGAAAAGTGTTATGGCTCTTTCGATTCGCTCTGCATGCAGGGAGGAGAGGAGTGTTGTCCTTCTTTGAAATGCACAGGATAGCCAGCGACTGACGAGGAATCGTGAAAAGCACTCCAACAGCGGAAAGGTCTCACACAACACAGCAACCTTTACTTCTCAGCTCTGGGGATATATACAGTTTTGGGGAGAGAACAGGTAACTTCTACTGGTTTGATTTGAGATCTTGGAGATGCCTTATTTGCATGGAGGTGTTATTCCTACATGATAAAGGCCATGGACCTCTCTGTGGGAGGGGCCGTGGGGAGTGGAAGCTAAGAGGGCCATATGGCTTTGGGAAAGTTCGAAGCAGCCTTCCATCCTACTGGTCTTCTTCAGACCAAGGTTCCCGGGGCTTCAGGTCTTTCTACCAAGCTTTCTGGCTTTTCTCATAGCCCCCTGCCCCACACTATTGTATAAATTTGGTTATGTCATGGAATATCTTGGTTTCTCCAACAATAGTGATTGAGAGTTTTACTGGGTATAGTAGTCTGAGCTGGCATTTGTGTACTCTTAGGGTCTGCATGATATCAGTCCAGGATCTTCTGGATTTTAGAGTCTCTGGTGAGAAGTCTGGTGTAATTCTTATAGGTCTACCTTTATATGTTACTTGACATTTTTCCCTTACTGCTTTTAGTATTTTTTCTCTATTTTGTACATTTTATGTTTTGATTATTATGTGACAGGAGATATTTCTTTTCTGGTCTAGTCTATTTGGAGTTCTGTAGGCTTCTTGTATATTCATGGGCATCTCTTTCTTTAGGTTAGGGAAGTTTTCTTTCATAATTTTGTTGAAGATATTTATTGGCCCTTTAACTTGAGAATCTGTGCTGTCTTCTATATCTATTATCCTTAGGTTTTGTCTTCTCATTGTGTCCTGGATTTCCTGGATGTTTTGGGTTAGGAGATGTTTGCATTTCACATTTTCTTTGACAGTTATGTCAATCTTTTCCATGGTATCTTCTGCACCTGAGATTATTTCTTCTATGTTTTGTATTCTGTTGGTGATGCTTGCATCTACAACTCCTGAGCTCTTTCCTAGATTTTCTATCTCCAGCGTAGTCTCTTTTTGAGATTTCTTTATTGTTTCTACTTCCATTTTTAGATCCTGTATGTTTTTGTTTAATTCCTTCACCTGTTTGGTTGTGTTTCCTTGCAACTATTTAAGGGATTTTTGTGTTTCTTAAAGCCCTTAAAAGGTGTTTACCTATGTTCTCCTGTACTTCTTTAAGGGAGTCATTTATGTCCTTCTTAAAGTCCTCTAACATCATCATGAGAAATTATTTTAATTCTGAATCCTGCTTTTTCAGTGTGATGGCATGTCCAGGGCTTACTATGTGGGAGAACTGGGCTCTGATGATGCCAAGTAACTTTGGTTTCTGTTGCTTACATTCTTGCACTTGCCTTTCACCATCTGGCTAACTCTAGTGCTATCTGTACTCATTGTCTCTGACTGGAGCCTGTCTTTCCAGTTATCTTGCTTATGTCAGAACTCCTCAGGGTCCAGATGTCTCTGTGATCCTGTGATCCTGTGATCCTGAGTTCCCGCTGCCCTGAGTGCAGTGGCTCCTCTAGGCTGTCTTAGGATATGGTGTCTCCACGGGAGCAGACCAACTAGGTGTCTGCCCCAGCCAAAAGGACCAATGAGGGGCGGAAGGGAAGTGATATTCTGGAGGGGTGGGGTTTGGGTGGCTGATGGGTTCTGAGCTCCCCAAACTCCCAGTTGTAGCTCTGGGGCCTAGGTTAGTGAAAGAGATCTCTTACCTGCTGCTCTGAGTGCGGTGGCTTCTCTAGGATGTCTCAGGATACGGTGTCTTCATGGGAGCAGACCAGCTAGGTGTCTGCCCCAGCCACAAGGACCAAGCAAGAGGCTGAGGGAGCAGTTTTGAATGAACATTAGTTGGGAAAAACAAGCCAACATTACCTTTCAAAAGTTCAGATACTGTATAATGTTGTTAATCAATGGTTACATTTGGAAAATTGTGCCAAGGTTTTCATATAAAAATGTCAGTAGTGCTATGGTTCATCATAACAAAACAAAAGGAAAAACAAAAACCACAAAAATGTATACCTAAACGATTTATTTTAAGATCAAACACACATAAAATATTTAGCTTTAGATATGAATGAAATGTTCTTCCCTGCTGTTGTTTAGCTATACTAAAATGGCCCTAAACTGCATTGTAAATATTTATACCCATAGTCAAATGTTAATCTTATCCTTAATCAATGAAGATTTCCTTTAAAATTAATGACAAAAAATCTCAAAATGTATGACTGCCCAAAACACTGAAATTAAGAGAAAGCACAACCAAACAGGTGAAGGAATTAAACAAAACCAATTCAGCCAGTAGCATAGTTATCTGAAAGGAAGAAACCTCAATTGAGAAAATACCTCCATAGGCAGATGGGCCTGAGGGGAAATTTTTAAATAAGTGATGGATATGGAAGGACCCACCCACAATGGCTAGTGGTCTAGAGTTCTATAAGAAAGAAGACTGAGTAATCCATAGAAAGCAAACATGTAAGAAGCACTCCTCCATGATCTCTGCTTCAGCTCCTGCCTCAAATTTTCTACTCCTATTTGAGATGATGGATTACCTACATGATGAACTGTGATAATGGAAGTGTGAGTCAAATGAACTCTTTCCAAATTTGTTTTTGGTTGTGATGTTTCATCAAACAATAGTAACACTAAGACACAGACCTAAACAATACATTCATCCCACTCTCTCAAAGAGTCAACAAACATCACTGAAGATGGTGTACAAAGAGCTGGAACATAAGATATATATTATCCAATCAAATACTGATGACATAAGTCTCAATACATAAGATGAAACCCATACCTGACATTGCTTGGGTGACCAAAAAACCTGAAACTAGATAGCCCAGGACCCTAGGGCAACTCCAAATAATACTGATCTTGACAGAGAGTGAGAGAGAGAAAGAGTGAAATGTAATGATAAAATATTTAGCCATCATTAGAGAAGATTTATCCTTCCACATATGGAAACAAATATAGAGACCCACAGACAGACATTATGCAGAGAACGAGAGACCTTCGAACAGTCAGCTCTAAATGGAGTATCTATATCAAATTCGTTTCCTCAGAGCTCAGGGAAACCTGCGGAAAAAAAGAGGCTAACATGACATAAAAGCCAGAGGGAATAAGAACACCAGAAAAACAAGGTCCTCTAAATCAACAGGAGCTCACAAATATTGAAATAAAATTCACGGAACATGGCTGGGTCTGTATGAGATGCTTTGTGCTTAAATTATGACTTCCAAGCATAGTGTTTTTTATGGAAATCCTAGTGTGCAAATGAGTAGTTCTCTGACTCTTGCACCTTCTTGGGCTTTGTGAGGGGTTGAATAGAACTCCATATTTGAGTGTTTGGTCATTCAGGAATAGTCAGAGAGATTATAAGGTGTGACCTTATGAGAGTGAGTGTGTTCTTGTTGGAGGAAGTGTTTTACAGACGTGGGCTTTGGGGTTTCTGATGCTCAAACAGGCCCAGGCTCTCTTCTTGCTGCTTGCTGATTTGAATATTTCCAGAATATCTGCCTATATTCTGCCTTGCTTCCCACCGTGCTGATAATGGGCTAAACCTCTGAAAATGTAAGCAAGTACCAATTAAATGCTTCTTTTTAGACTACTTGCTATGGTCTGGTGACTCTTCATAGCAGCGGAACCTAAGACAGGTTATTATTCTTTTGTTGGTTTATCTTGTCATTTTGATGTTTTTGTTTTATTTTACTATATAGTTTTTAAATAAGGAAGTGAATGAAAAACAATACAAAACAAAACCTAGGCCCTGTGGTAAAGGTTAACACTCACCTGTCATTTATACCAACTGGAAGAGAGAATATCAATTTTTTCCAATGGAGTGACATCAGGCATATCAACCACTACAGAACAAATCACGTTCAGGAATTGTTGACTGACAAATAATGAACTCCATAGCTTTTGTTGTGCTTTTATTTGGTTACAGTTTGGTGGCAGAGGTTGATTTTATTTGTTTGTTTGTTTGTTTGTTTGTTTGGGAGTATTGTATTTTGTTTTCTTGGTGTGTGGGTTTTGTTTTATTGGGTTTTGAATTTATTTTTGAGAAAGCACTTAAAGTTAAGTGAGTAGAAACAACGAGAAGATCTGGATGGACTTGAGGAAAAGAAGAATGTGATCAAAATATATTGAAATTTAAAATTTGCTTTAAACAAGAAAAAAGAGATTGGGTTATTTTTCCTTCCCATTTTGTTTTGGTAAATTATTACATGAAGTGATTTTAAAATGCTTGTTTGTAATGAAAATTTCAACAGGTGTAAATATGTGATTTAGCAAAATAAAGTAATTTTATAAAAACAATAAGGAAGTTATGCAAATGTTCATGCAGATTTTCACCATGTAGTCATCATACTCACCATAGATAAGTCTAGTATCTATGTGTATACTACAATTTAATTTACTTTTTCTTTCTTCTTAAGCATTTTCACACATAAAAACAAGGAAATTTGACTGTATACACCTCATTTCCCTCTCTGACTCCTCCTATATATCCAGCAATACTCATGTCCTTCAAGCTCATGTTGGTTTTTGTTCATTTGTTTTTTTATTTGATAATCCTTTAAAACCAATTAGTACTGCCATGTATCCACTGGAAAATGGCAAAACCACCAGTGACTACATTCTGAAACAAGATTTATTATCCATTCTCCAGCAGCTATTGATAGCTAAAAGTCCCTGAGTAAGGAGTAGAATCTGTAAGGAACCTTTCAATTTATTCAGGAATTTTAGATAACTTGATCTTGTATAGGTCTGATGCAGGTAACCACAGCTGCTTTACATTGATGAACAGATCTGGGTGGAGTACATAGAAAATGTTTATTATGATATTTGATATCATGGCCATTTGGAGTCTGAAGGTTATTTTAAGATAAGAAGATATCCACAGTATCAAATGAGACAGATCAGTAAGTATTTTTTCAGCTTTTAGCATGAAGGTAGGAAATGATAAACTTGCTGGCAACTACTTTAACCACAGATCTCTAGTAGTAAAGAAAAAAAAATCTTTTTTTTTTTCAGAAGTTTTTGCACTATCACTTTGACCTAAGCTAAAATATTCCCACTTAAATTAGATAACACCAGCTCTGGATGACAGAAAGTAACTTAGAAACAGCAAAACCTTCTTTTCCTTGTCCCATGCTATCAAAACCTTAGCCCTGGTGATTTAAAGTTCATCTATTGCATATCCTCTTGCCAGTAGGACATTCAATATGTCTGTCTATTTTCCAAGAGATCAAAAGGACACAGGTAATTCGATTTTAGCTTACACATTCATACCACCCAAAGCACCACTTACAACTCCACAAAGATGATCTTGCCAAAATACAAATCTTGTCAAACATCTTTGCCCCTTTCATGTTTTCATTTGTTGCAAAGTCTAATTTGTAATAAGACAGTGATGTTCCTCTTTGTCCATGTAAAATATGGAAAGTCAATTTTCTTTCTAAGGTTATAGCCTCTGGCACTTTTCCATGGTCCAGTGACTTCAAAATATTGGCATATCTATTCCTTTCTTCAGAGAAGCCAAAAGAATCATTCCAAATGAAATGTTACTCAAAAATTTTTAAAAACAGACACCAAAAGGAAACAGTTATTCAAATTCAGATTGACAAATATCCTAACTTCTTGAAAATGGATAAAATGAATACTGTAACATATTTGAGCTAACAAAATAGAAATGACTAAAGCCTTTATATAAGCATCTTTATTGTAAGTGGCTCCCTATAATTATTATCCATGTTTATCTCCAAGTCAATTTTCTGATTAGCTAACAATAATAAAAAGCCTAAAGAGATATATTTGGGTTATCACTTTAACTTCAACGTGAAAGAGTGTCAGATCACTTAAGAAAACAGTGTATTCACTTTGCCTGTCTTCTGTTGTGATGAAACATTCTGAGCAGAGAAATTTGGGGAGGAAAGGATTTGTTTATTTTCTTTAGCTTGTTTGTTTGTTTGTTTTTATGCTTTCTTGGATTGTGATTTGGTTATATTCACACACCTCCCCCACTTCCTTTAACTCATCGCAAACCCACTTTCTCTTTCGTAGTTGCCCAATTTGATGTCTTTGTAGGTGATGGTGGTAGTGACGGTGGTTTAAACCCATCAGCCATCTGTGAGAACTTTTTACTGTTGGAAATATAACTTTTCAATTGACCATGGTCATATACCAGGGGCTACAACCTTAGAAAGAGAATTGATATCTACACATGGAAGTTGATCCTGTGCCACAGCCCACAGCATCTCAATCCTGCCCACAGAAAATTTGTCACTCAGGAGTGTAGACCCACCCAAGCTCACTGGTGAGACCACCAGTACCACCCCAATACCTGGCCCAAGTGGGACCCAACCAGGGACCATTGGAACCACAAACTGCAGAGTGGCCTGGGACAGAATCCTTCCTGTTTCCATCTGTGCCCAGGAGCTGACTCTGCTCCACAGCCCTCCCCACCACAAATCTGCCCAGAGTAACCTTTTCACACAGGAGGGTAGACACACCCAAGCTCACAGGCTTACAGGCTCATAGGAGGGACAAGCTCCAATCAGAGATAGCAAGGCTAGCTAACACCAGAGATAAACAGATAGAAAGACGCAAGCACAAGAATATAAGCAAAAGAAAGAAATGCTACTTGGTATTATCAGAACCCAGTTCTCCCACCACAGCAAGCCCTGGATACCTCAAAATACCTGAAAAGCAAGATTCTGATCTAAAACCTCATCTCATGAGGATGACAGAAGATTTTAAGAAGGACACAAATAACTCCCATAAAGAAATATAGAATAACACAGGTAAACAGGTAGAAGAGGAAACACATAAATCTCTTAAAGAAATAGAGGAAAACATAAACAAACAGGTGAAGGAATTGAATGAAACCACCCAGGATCTAAAAATGGAAATAGAAACAGTAAATAAATCCCAAAGGGAGAAAACCCTGGGGATAGAAAACCTAAGAAAAGGATCAGGAGTCATAGATGCACGCATCACCAACAGAATACAAGAGTTAGAAGAGAGACTCTCAGGTGCAGAAGATACCATAGAAATCATTGACACAACTGTCAAAGAAAATACAAAATGCAAAAGCTCCTAATCCAAAACATCCAGGAAATCCAGGACACAATGAGAAGACAAAACCTAAGGATAATAGATATAGAAGACTGTAACTGTCTGTTCTGTCCCACGTTTGTGGCCCACTTTGTCCTGGCCTGAGCTGTTGCTTTGGTCCACAGGTCAGGGTCTAGCAAGAGAGAGAGTGGGGATGGAGGGGCAAGAAATGTGAAGAATGGAGACAAGACAGAGTCTGATCAAGTCTCTCTTATTGAAAGGAAATCCTGGGTATTTATACCCTTTACTATGTGCCTTGTCCTCGTGGACAAGCACAGCTGAAGGCACTATGTCATGTGCCTTGTAGCGTGGATACGATGTGCGCCTAGCAGCACGGATACCATGTGTGCCTAGCAGCCTGGATACCATGTGTGCCCTGTAGCTGGGGGCACTAAACAGCAAAACAAGATATGTTAGAAACACAAGATGTTTATCAGAGTGTGTTCAGCTGTTGTGGGCTGTTGAAAACAAGTCTCTTGTCAGTGTATATGGCTGAGATGGCTGTAAAGATGATAACAACTTTCTGTTAGGACTTGGCTCCCAACAGAAGACAGTGAAGATTCCCAAATTAAAGGGCCAGTAAATATCTTCAACAAAATTATAAAAGAAAATTTCCATAACCTAAAGAAAGAGATGCCCATGAACATACAAGAAGACTAAAGAACTCTCAATAGATTGGACAAGCAAAGAAATTTCTCCCATCACATAATAATGAAAACATCAAAAGCACAAAACAAAGAAAGAATGTTAAAAAGCAGGAAAAGAAAAGGTCAAGCAACATATAAAGACAGACCTATCAGAATTAAACAAGACTTCTCAATAGAGACTCTAAAAGCCAGAGGATCTAGAACAGATGTCACACAGATTCTAAAAGAACACAAATGCCATCCAGGCTACTATACCAGTAAAACTCCCAATTACCTTGGATGGAGAAACCAAGATATTCCATGACAAAACCAAATTTATACAATATCTTTCCACAAATACAGCCTTACAAAGTATAATGGATGGAAAACTCCAACACAAGGAGAGAAATTTCACCCTAGAAAAAGCAAGAAAGTAATCTTCAGTCAAGAAGCCTAAAAGAAGACAGCCACTTGAACATAATTTCACCTCTAACAACAAAAATAACAGAAACCAACAATTACTTCTCCTTAATATCTCCTAACATCAATGGACTCAATTTCTCAACAAAAAGGCATGGACTAACAGACTAGATAAATAAACAGGACCCAACATTTTGCTCCATAACGGAAATGCGTCTCAGTGACAAACACAGAGACTAACTCAGAGTAAGGGGTGGAAAAAAATTTCCAAGCAAATGGTCCCAAGAAACAAACTTGAGGATCAATTCTAATATCGAATAAAATAGACATTCAACCAAAAGTTTTCAAAAAAAGATAAGGAAGGGCACTCTGTACTCACCAACGGGAAAATCTTACAAGATTAACTCTAAATTCTGAACATCTATGCTCCAAATACAAGGGCACTCACATTTGTAAAAGAAACTTTGCTAAACTCAAAGCACACATTGCGCCTCACACAATAATAGTGGGAGACTTTAACACACCACTATCACCAATGGACAGGTCATTGAAACAGAAACTAAACAGGGACACAGTGAAACTAATAGAGGTTATGAACCAAATGTATTTAAGATATCTACAGAGCATTTCACCCTAAAACAAAAGAATATACCTTTTCAGCACTTCATGGTCCCTTCTCCAAAATTGACCATATAATTGGCCACAAAAAAACCTTAAATGAATACAGGAAGATTGAAATAATCCCTTGCATCCTATCAAATCACCACGTCCCTAAGGCTGGTCTTCAATAACAGCAAAAACAACAGAAAGTCCACATACACATGGAAACTGAACAAATCTCTACTCAATGATAAATTGGTCAAGGAAGAAATAAATAAAGAAATTAAAGACTTTTTATAATTTAATGAAAATGAAGATACATTATACCATAACTTATGGGACACAATGAAAGTAGTTCTAAGAGGAAAACTCATAGCTCTAAGTGCCTACAAAAAGAAACTGGAGAGAGCATACATAAAGAGCTTGACAGCACATTTGAGAGCTCTAGGAGAAAAAAGCAAACACACTCAAGAAGGAGTAGAAGGCAGGAAATAGTCAAACTCAGTGCCAAAATTAGTCAAATAGAAACAAAGAGAACAATATAAAAATCAACAACACAGATGATAATCTCATTAAATGCCAAAAATGTATTTGACAAAATGGAACTGTTCTTTATGATTAAAGTCTTGAAGAGACTAAGGATACAAAGCACATACCCAAATGATAAAAACAATTTACAACAAACATATAGCCACCATAAAATTAAATGGAGAGAAAATCATAACACTGAAATCATGTACATGGCAAGGCTACCTACTCCCTCCATAACTATTCAATATAGTACTTGAAGTCTTGTCTAAAGCAATAATACAGCTTAATGACCTCAATACAAACTGGAATGAAAAGCCCAAGTATGCTGGTTTGTAGATGAAATAAAAGCATCCATAATTGAACACAAAAATTGAACCAGGAAACTCTTACAACTGATAAACACCTTCAATGATGTGGCTGACTACAAGGTTAACTCAAATCAGTAGCTCTTATATCTAAAAATGACAAAAGGACTGAGAAAGAAATTAGGCAAACACCCCACTCAATAGCCACAAACCATAGAACATTTACTGGGATAATCGTAACCAAGCAAGTGAAAGACTTATATGAAAAAAAAAAAACCTCAAGTTTTTGAAGAAAGAAATTTTAGATGGTACAAGAAGATGGCAAGGCTACCCATGCTCATAGACTGGTAGGATTAACATAATAAAAATGAGCATCCTACCAAATGTACTCTACAGTCTTAATGAAATCCCCATCAAAATTTTAACATGATTCTTAGATACCTTGAAATAACAACACTCACCTTCATATGGAAAAACAAAAAACCCAGAATAGCTAAAACAATCCTGAACAATAAAAAAAGAAACTTGCAGAGGTATCACCATCTATGATTTCAAGCTGTATTTCAGAGCTAGTGTATAAACTTTATATGCTATTGGCATAAAATCAGATACATTGATCAACGAAATGAAATCAAAGACAATCTATAAATCATTATCCCTATTGACATCTGACTTTTTTTTAATAAAAAATCCAGAAATATACAATTAAAAAAAGGAAAGCATCTTCAACTACTGATCCTTGTTTAACTGGATGTCTGCAGATGAAAGAATGCCAATAGAACTATGTTTATTACACTGCACAAAACTCAAGTCTAAGTGGATCAGTGACCTCAACATTACACTAGACACAATGAACATAATAGACTAAAAGTGGGGAATATACTTCAACTCATTGGCACAGGAGATAATTTCCTGAAAGGAACATCAATAGCACAGACATTAAGATCAACAATTAATAAATGGAATCTTCTAGAACTAAAAAGCTTTTGTAAGGCAAAGGACACTATCAATAGGACAAAATAGCAGACTACAAAGTAGAAAAGATTTTTCTCAACTCCTCATCTGATAGAGGGCTAATATGGAAAATATATAAAGATCTCAAGAAACCAGGCATCAACAAACCCAACAATCCAATCAAAAAGTGGGTACAGGGCTAAACAGAATTCTCAATATAGCAATCTCAAATTGCTGAAAAATACAGTTCAACATTCTTACCCATCGAGAAAGTGCAAACCAAATCACTTTGAGAGTGGTTCATGAATTCAATGGTATATTTGTACATTTTTTGAACATTTGTCTAGTACTGCTTTGTCTATTTTTTGTCTGACTTGTCTTTTGCCTGTATATTTTTAGTTTCTGATCTTTTAATTTTATGAAGTGTGTGTGTGTGTGTGTGTGTGTGTGTGTGTGTGAGAGAGAGAGAGAGAGAGAGAGAGAGAGAGAGATCATTTCCTATGATTGTTTTTATATTCTGGTTGCTTTGTTTGCAGGTTTGCTTTCTAAGAAAGGAAAAAATATGTCATGGAGTTGTATGAGTGGGGAAGTGGAAAAGATCTGAGAGATGTTGGGGGAGGGAAAATAATTATAATATATGGAAATTTTTTAATAAAATAAAACTTGATGTATTTTAAATGGTAATTAAAATTTTAATTAAAAACACAAAGATGACAAATACTTATTCATCTTTTAAAATAACATTAGAAAGATATAAGTAAAACTCCATAAAGTACTGAAATATTTTTCAGATGAACAATTTTGGAGACACTTCTTTTTATAAAACAATTTAGTAATTGGAGCTAGAGTGATGGCTTCAACACTTTAGAACACTGACTGCTTTTTCAAGGATCTGAACTGGTTTCCAGTACTCCATGTTGGTTTACAACCATTTGTACCTCTCATTCTGAGGTATACAATGCCTCCTCTGGCCTCTGTGGGCTTTAGACACATATAGTACACCTAAGTATGAGCATTTAAAACACTCATATACATAAAATAAGAATAAGCATATATTTTTGGAGAAGAAAGAGTTTATTTCAACTTATATCTTACAGTACATTATGAATGGTAGTCAGGACAGAAAATCAAACATGAACTTGGAGGCAGGAACTGAAGATGTCATGAAGGAATAGAATTACTATCTTGTGCAGATTGATTTCTTATTCCAGCTGTTCAAGGATGGCACCTGCAATAGTAAACTGTCAGTCAAGAAAATACTCAATGATCTTTTGCCTACTAGACAATCTGATGAAGACATTTTCTCAACTGAAGTTTCCTTCTTCAGTTTGACTTTTGCTAGGTTATATTTGGTTAAAAAGAAGAAGAAGTAGAAAGGAAGGAGGGAAGGAAGGAAGGAAGGAAGGAAGGAAGGAAGGAAGGAAGGAAGGAAGGAAGGAAGGAAGGAAGGATTTTCTCAAAGAACCAGCTCTTGGTTTTCTTGATTCTTTGTATAGTTCTTTTTGTTTCTACTCAATTGATTTCAGCCCTGAGTTTGATAATTTCCTTCCATCTACTCCTCTTGGGTGTATTTGCTTCTTTTTGTTCTAGAACTTTCAAATGTGCTGTTGAGCTGCTAGTGTATTCCCTCTCTAGTTTGTTTTTAGAGAGACTCGGAGCTATGAGTATTCCTCTTAGCACTGTTTTCATTGTGTCTCATATATTTGTGTATGTTCTACTTTCATTTTCATTAAATTCTAAATAGTGTTTAATTTCTTTCTTTATTTCTTCCTTGACCAAGTTATCATTAACTAGAGAGTTTTTCAGCTTCCAGGTGTATGTGGGCTTTCTGTTGTTTTTGTTGTTAGCCTTAGGATGTGGTGATCTGATTGGATGCATGGTATTATCCCAATCTTCTTGTATCTGTTGAGGCCTGTTTTGTGACAGACTCTATTGTAAATTTTGGAGAAGGTACCATGAGATGCTGAGAAGAAGAAATATTCTTTTGTTTTAGAATGAAAGGTTCTATAGATATCTATTAAATCCATTCTGTCCATAACTTCTGTTAGTTTCATTGTGTCTCCGTTTTGTTTCTGTTTCCATGATCTGTCCATTGGTGATAGTGGTGTGTTAAAGTCTTCCACTATTATTGTGTGAGGTACAATGTCTGCTTTGACATTTAGTAAAGTTTCTTCTATGAATGTGGGTGCCGTCACATTTGGAGAATTGATGTTCAAAATTGAGAGTTCTTCTTGGTAGATTATTCATTTGATGTGTATGAAGTGTCCTTCCTTATCTTTTTTTGATAATTTTTGGTTCAAAGTCAACTTTATTCGATATTAGAATGGCTACTCCAACTTTTTTCTTGGGACCTTTTGCTTGAATTTTTTTTCTGCTTTTTACTGTGAGGTATCTGTCTTTGTCACTGAGGTACGATTCCTGTATGGAGCAAAATGCTAGGTCCTGTTTACTTATCTAGTCCATTAGTCTATGTCTTTGTATTGGGGAATTGAGTCCATTGATGTTAAGATATATTAAGGAATAGTGATTGTTTCTTTCTGTTATTTTTGTTGTTAGAGGTAGAATTATGTTTGTTTGGCTATCTTTTGGGTTTGTTGATAGATTAAGTTCTTGTTTTTCCTAGGGTGTAGTTTTCCTCCTCGTGTTGGAGTTTTCCATCTATTATCCTTTGTAGGCCTGGATTTGTGGAAATATACTGTGTAAATTTGGTTTTCTCATGGAATATTCTGGTTCTTCCATCTACGGTAATTCAGAGTATTGCTCGGTATAGTAGCCTGGGCTGGCATTTGTGTTCTCTTAGGGTCTGTATGATATCAATCAGGATCTTCTGGCTTTTATAGTCTCTGGTGAGAAGCCTGGTGTAATTCTGATAGGTCTGCCTTTATATGTTACTTGATCTTTTTCTTTTACTGCCTTTGATATTCTTTCTTTGTTTTGAGCCTTTGATGTTTTGACTATTATGATACGGGAGGAATTTCTTTTCTGGTCTAATCAATTTGGAGTTCTTTAGTCCTCTTGCATGTTTATGGGCATCTCTCTTTTTAGGTTAGGGAAGTTTTTTCTATAAGTTTGTTGAAGATATTTACTGCCCCTTTAAGTTAGGAATCTTCACTCATTTTGTACCTATTATCCTTAGGTTTTGTCTTCTCATTGTGTCCTGGATTTCCTGCATGTTTTAGATTAGGAGCTTTTTGTATTTTGCATTTTCTTTAACTGTTTGGTCAATGTTTTCTATGGTATCCTCTGCACCTGAGATTCTCTCTTCTATATCTTGTATTCTACTGGTGATGTTTGCATCTGTGAATCCTGATCTCTTTCCTATGTTTTCTATCTCCAGGGTAGTCTCCCTTTTTGATTCCTTTATTGTTTCTATTTCTATTTTTAGATTCTGGATGGTTTTGTTCAATTCATTCATCTGTTTGGTTGCATTTTTCTGTAATTCTTTAAGGGACTTCTGTGTTTCCACTTTAAGGGCTTCTACCTGTTTACCTGTGTTCTCCTGTATTTTCTTTAAGGGAGTTACTTAGGTCCTTTTTCAAGTTCTCTATCATCATCATGAGAAGTGATTTTAAACCAGAGTCTTGCTTCCTGGTGTTTGGAGGAATCTATGATTTGCTGTGGTAGGATAACTGGGTTCTGATGATGCCAAGTAGCCTTGGTTTTTGTTGCTTATGTTCTTGCCCTTTCCTTTGCCATGGGGTTATCCGTGGTGTTAGTTGGTCTTGCTGTCTCTGACTGTGGCTTGTCTTCCCTCCAAGCCTGTGTGTCAGTACTCCTGGGGGACCAGTTCTTTCTGAGATGAATTTGGGTATGGAGAGCTGTGGCACAGGATCAGTTCTGGGGTGCAGATGGAAACCAGAGGTCCCTGAGGTCTCCAGGCAGGTCCTCAGAACAGAAGCTGTGGTATTACCTGTGCTCACAGCTGTGCCAGCACTCCTGGGAGACCAACTCTCTCCGGGCAGTATTTGGGTATGGAGTGCTCTGGCACAGAATACAAAACTTGATGAATTAAAAAATATAATATCAGTATTTTTAAGTAAATATAGTATGAAGTCAGCAAGAAATTCTGGGATGTGATGTGATTATGGTATAGGGTTTTAAGCTAGTATGTTTCAGAGTATCAGTAATAGACAGCTAACATAGAGCCATTTATTCATCTTTCATGATTCTTCTCTGTTATATTCTCAGTTCCCATGGCTGGAAACTGCATATGAGTAAATTTACTCTACGCCCAATTTTTTTTTTTTTTGCATTGATTACATTTCATTTCAGTAACTGCATTTTCCCACAGGATTCTTTTTCCTCTGTTCTGTGTAATCTAGTTCAGTACTTCTGGTATGGTTTTAAACGAAGCCAGTCTTTTATTTAGGCCTTTGAACAGTCTTCAAACACCTTCCATATTTTTAGGTTGTGTTATATTCATTTCATCTGGATTAATTTTAACTTCTGATTGTTGATTGAAAATGCTGCCTTGTTGGAAAAAAAATCTTTTTTGAGAATGTCTTCATTTCAACCTGAGTTTGGAGTGGAAACACTTGGCTGTTATTACTCTTTATTAGCACATTATGTGGTTTCTCTTTTCATCTTCTTCCTCTCCCTTCCACAAAAGTAATTTCCATTTTAACTACCTATACTTTTAACCTACTATCTAGAAGCAGGAAGTAGAGTAGAATTTTCAGGGTATCTATCATATGACAATATTGAGCAAGTAAATACATTTTCTTCAAGTCTCTGGGGAGAAATCATATCTAGGCCTTTTCTTCCTCTGCCTCAGCTGTGGCAACATTACCCAAGAACACAATTCAAATCATACCTTTCAGCCCTGTTCTTTGTGTACCTGATGGCTGCAGAGTCTCATTCCAGTCTCTATCTTTAAACAATGAGCACAAGCCCTACATTTCAAGTGGAGTCTGTCAGATATTTCTTATTCCTTAGGAGCTCAAATCTCAACCAATTAAAAAGCAAAAGGTTATTTAGAAAAATCATAGATAAATCTAATCTTTCAAACCCCATATATATGATCTTTCCTGGAGATAAAATGGCTAGAAATAAGTCTGTACTTGTTAAGAACATAGCTTCATGCCTTCCAAATCATCCTCCTTTACATAACACAAACCTGCTGAGTGGGACTTAAACTTCATGATTTAAAGCACGCAATGTTCTTTTCCTGTGAACAACACAGAGTCACATGAAATGCCTGGAACATTATCTGCAGATGGAAATTTGTTCAAGCATAAGAAGCACAGCTTTCATTTCCTAGCTATTAAAAGCTTTACTTGTGTTATTGTCTTTAAGTGTGTTTGCAATATATGTTCTGATGTTCCACAGTTATTACATGTTGATGCTTGAGTAGATAGACTTCTGTCTCCCATGTCTTGCCTTTGTTCATTCATGAATTCATCCATTTTAATCTTCAAAGTAGTCATCCTTTAAAAACATTGCAAGAGGCTATATTCACTGAGCATTATGGAGTGAAGAAGTGATAGTATCTCTTTGTGTGAGGATGCATGTGATCATGTGTATGTAATTCTCTGTCTCTGTCTCTCTGTGTCTCTCTTTCTCTGTCTCTCTCTGTCTCTGTCTCTGTCTCTCTCTCTCTCTCTCTCTCTCTCTCTCTCTCTCTCTCTGTGTGTGTGTGTGTGTGTGTGTGTGTGTCTGTGTGTGTCTGTGTGTTTAGGTCTATAGAAAAATATGTGATTTTTCAATGACGGTTTCCATTAAATGCATGATGTCTTAAAATGTGAATCTAAAAAACATTCCCCAATTTGACATAATGCACAAGATCAAGCTAAAGACACGACCACAGGGAAGAATAATAATTTACAACTGCTTGAAATGATGAACTGGGCAATAAGTCTCAAGGCTGGAAAGTTATCTATGTCTGACTTTGGTTCTCCTCAATAAATAAATAGAGTATCACCTCTGTCATTCTTCTATAACCAGTCTCAATGCTACTACTAGGTTATACTTTTCTCTGTTCTTCACATAAGTTAAATAAATTAACCTTATATGTGAACTTCCATAATTCTACATGTACCTACTTTAGGCTAAAAATGATAGTATAAAAAATATCATTTCTTAAGATAATCTGATATCTCAAGATTATCTCATATAAGACTGTCAGAAAACAGGTAGCTTATCATGGAACCTGTCCTGACTCTTCTTGAAACATGTAGAGTCTCCAATATGCTACTAGTGTTGATAATTACTTCAACTATACACATTATATTATATTTTTTCTCTCCTTACAAAAGACATTATTTTCTATCAATAACTAATCTCTGACATGTCATGTGTCATGTTATCAAAGGTGATTTTATATAAGATATACATATTAAGATATATAACTATATATAAAAACTTGTACATATCCCAAAGACAAAAGGGTGTTTTTATGCTTTGCTGCATCTCTGTGTCCATGATACTCTCCACATAGAGCATGTGCTCAATAGATATTAATAGAATTGAAGGAAAGAAAAGATATTCCTCCATCCATCAAGATAGATGCTGTTAACACAGAAATCTGATTAAAACTTCTGTGTATCCCAGATAGTGCCTGCATTCAATGCTGATTTTATATGGTGAAAGTCAGCACTTTATATTAAGATTGAAGAGTGGCTTACACCTGTCATTTTGTTTCTCATTGCTCAAATATGCAGATTTGGAAATAATCAAGCAACACTTACAGGAATGAACATTAGTTTCCTAATGTGAAAGCAAGTTTGATTCCATACAATGGTGTGTCTGGGAGGTTGCTGGGCTTTATGGCTGCCAGTTTAGCTCCAAGTTTAGCAAAAACGCCTGTGCTACGGAAATAAAGGAGACAAGGATGAAACAAGACATGAAACAATCTCCTCTGACCTTCTTATGCATGTCACTACTCTTCAGGTGGAGGGTCAGTCCTAGAAGAATGGACCAATAAATGATGTGTACTAAAGTCTCACACAACACCCAACTTTATTAAGAGCCTCAAACAATTTCTTTTTGAGAGTTAAGAAAAATCACATGAGTGAAGTTCTGATGACATCAGGCTATATGCAAACACAAGGAAACGATACACATGGCAAAATATGTTATTCCATAGAGGCATATAAAAGATAGTTTAAAGATTTGATTTACTAATAACGGTAAGTAATAATGAGTGTTCTAAAATACACAAACTCCTACTCACTACATTTGGGAGGAACACAAAACCATTCCAAAAGCAATTCCCTGTTTTGAACAAACTAAGGTCACAAGACTTATTTTCTTGGTGTATTCTCACAAACACTCTGAATTCTCTTCACATGACTCAATTTCTGGACCATGTTCTCTCTGTCTCTCTGTCTCTCTGTCTCTGTCTCTGCCTCTCTGTCTCTCTGCCACTTGGTCTCTCTCTTTTTCTCTCTCTCTTTCTTACATACACACACACATGCATTCACACACACACACATGCACAGACACAATGAATTCATACACATACAAATTGATAGCATACAAAGCCACATACATATATACAATCAGTAATCTCCACAAATTCTACTTGAGATCCTACTATTACAAAATGTTCCAAACATTCCCCAAACAGAAAGAAGCAAATTCAACTAAACAAAATAACAAATGTATAGTCACAAATTACAAATGACAAGAGTTACATGTATAAATATATAACTTGTGATATTTTATCACCTTAATAAAATTAACCTCATTCAAAGAAGTAAATTATGAAACCTTATGCTATCAATTAAACAGTTAAAACTGTGGGATCTAACTAGCAGAAATTAGCAATAGTTTGAGCAAAAGAATAAAAAATTACAAGAATAGGAAAACATATCTGTGAGGAAAAGAAACATGTTTAGAAATGG
Source organism: Grammomys surdaster (assembly GCF_004785775.1). NCBI lineage: Eukaryota > Metazoa > Chordata > Mammalia > Rodentia > Muridae > Grammomys > Grammomys surdaster. The sequence continues at coordinate 3,116,063 of NW_021604651.1, forward strand.
TCAGAACCTACGACATGATGCAGTCAGAATGAATGCATTCCTACAAAGAGGAAAGCTTCAGGGTGAAAGTACCCAATTGGCCAATACTTGTCAATCATCTGCTCCATTGCTAAGAAGATCAATGCCTATGTTTAATAATTTCACATAATTGTACTCAATGAGGAAAAGATTATTTACCTAAAGTAAATTAGGGTAGTTTCATTTAAGATACATGAATACTTAACAACAACAAAAATATCATCTGGATCCAAGAAGAACAGAATAAGCTTTCTGTACATATATGTAAGCATACCTATCACAGGAAGTTCTGTTGATGAGTCAAAAATGAGGATATGCAGGTTTATTTAACATTCACTTAACAGATTTGGGACATTCTTTGCTTTTCTTATGGTCCATCTACTATCTAATTAACAACTAAAGATAATTAATGGTGTTGACATTTACACTCTCAATCCCACATCATGCTAATGGACATTTATAGCCATACAGGATATTTACATGAACAGTGATATTACTGTGCTGTCTTGCTATGTTTGTCAAAGACCTATTATCTTTGTTGCTATGTTAGTGTCATTTTCTAATTGAAGTTGGTAGGGAAAAGTAATCAGAATACATAATAATTTTAAAGAATTTAATAAACTCACTTTTAACATGATTCACTCACCAAAAAAGACTTCAGTGACATTGTATGGTTTGTAATCTGCAGGAATGTCCACATTAATATTTGGCTTTAGCAACAAAAAGATGAATATTAATAGTTACTATGTTCAAGATGCAAAAATTTGACCTTGTTGAACTGGAGCACAGTACTAATGCTGGCCCCTTATATCCCATGTTTTGGAGTATGCCTCTTTTCTTTAACTAATAATAAGATGATTTCACATTTGTCATTCTTAACATGATGCACATATTAGACAGAGCTTGGTTTTCTGAAAAAAGAGAATGAGATTTGAAGAAAGGAATAAGAGGGGAATATTGGAGGAAAAAGGAAAAACAGTTGTTGAAGAAGAATATTTGTCTTTTCCCCTAAACTCATAGAAGGTGAAATAAGAATAAAGAATTATTCCTCAAAGCTCTGAGTGGGTAATCTTTTAGCTACAAGTACCTCAACACTAACATGAGTTAGATGATTTGCTGAAGTGGTGAATGGTTGTAAACACAGTATTTCCTAGGTTTTTCAAGGGCAACGATATCTTTATACTTACAAGTCACAGCTTCCTACATGTTCTAATAAACCTCAAATGTAGATGGATATACAGACTAGTATAATGAGATTCATCCGTCTTTTGTGACACAAATCTCTGGCACCCATTAAGAGATGAAAACATTATACTCAGCTCATTCCCAGCCTCTCTCTGGGGCATTCATTACTTCACAATCGTGTCTTCACAGTACATGTAGAAAGTTGTGCACTCCCTCCCTCTATGAAACCTCCTCTTTCTTTGGTCATCAAATGGTTCCTGAAGAGATATATCAAAAGTAATATTTATCACTGTGTATCAGGACTTCTTTGGGAAGTGCAATGCAATACTCAAATTAGAATCAAGAATGATTTAATGAAAGAACTTATCACACATGTGTAAATATGTCTCCAACCATGTCACTGGATGACAAGAGAGCACTTATGGTGCAGATTTTATCCAGACCACTTAATCACAAATTAGATAGATTAGGTATGGGAAGTCCATAATGTTATTCTCCTACATGATAATAGTTAAGAACTACAGTTGCAGAAAACCAGAAGAGTCATTGTAGGGACCCATGCGTGAAATAAGCTTGTTAACAAACATGGTACTGATCATTGAAAAGATAATGGTAGTTGACAAACTTACGGACAACTCAGAGAACAGAAAGCAACTGGAGTGGGAAAGAGACAATCTCTAAATTGAATATCCATCAAGTTCTACATGCCTAACTCATATCACATCATCTTTCCTGGAACTTCCATACATTGTTAGCTTCATAGTCCACCTGTGATGCCTGTGTATCACAACAATAACCAGACAGCATGATAACATTAAGGGTACAGTAGTGGCATTCATACTTAGGTGACAACCAATAGCTCTCAAATTGAATGGAAAGGTCATTCAACAATAGGAAAATCACACCTGGTATTGAAACCAAGTCAATTATCTAAGTATGGAGCTTCTAACTACATTCTAAGTATTCAGGCTTATACTTATAGATAAATATAGTTCTTACTCCTCCTTAAGGAATTTCATTTTTGAAACAGAGACCATTATAGAAAACAACAAATAATCAAAACACTGAGTAGTGGAGTCTGGCTTCAACCAACATGTCTACAACACTACTCTTCCATCATCATATTCGTGCACACACACATACACACACACACACACACATGCACACACACACTAATATTTCCCTAAAAAAAGCTGAGGGAGTTGTGTTGTTGTTATGGCCAGATAAGTTCAAGAGGAAATAGATGCAAAGAATAAAAATTATCAGAGAAAAAACTGTACCTCTGTAAAGGGAGTCCTTCAAATAAGCACATCTTTCACAAACTTTTATTACCTTTATCTAGATGCAAAACCACTTTTTCTAAATCCTTAATCATCTCTCCTGAAACTATTCCAAAGGAAAACTTTTGTCAAAAGAACTTAGACTTAGTTATTTGAATATAACTCCTTTAGTAACAGATATTTTACTTGCCAACACTTAATTCTTCGTATCTAATATTAAAACTTACTTGGGCCATTAGTCTTCTAATGTTTTTGTCCTGAGAAGACCGTAATGTGATTTTAAAGTAATGTTTTCAAATGCAAGTCTTTGTATAAATAGATGAGGATATTTCTTTATTTTGTATCTCAACCAACCAAAACTGAAGGAAAATTCATATGAAAAATATTTTATATTCTTATAGTCATGAATTTGTTATATTGAATAAAAAAGTGGCATCTGTAGTCTAGACCTTCAAATAACTAGAAATAAGAACAAGAAACCCTAAGAAACACATGACATTTATCACATAAATGCTGTGTTTCTTAAAATTTAGGTCTTATCATTGTGATTTCATATATACGCATATATACACATATACACATATACATACATATACATATCAAATAGTCCACAGGTCCTACTAATTTCATCTCCTAAATATTTCTCCAATATTATGTGTATATGCCTTGACTGAAGTTTGTAGTTATTATCTATCATTTAAGCTTTAACAAAATCCTGACTAAACTTTTAGCATAGTCCTTCCTCCTCAATTCCACATCTGCAAAGTAACCTTTTTCACATTCAAACATGATATGCAGCTTTCCATCTTAAAGGCCCTTATTGGCTCTCATTATTTTCATGCTCAAGTCTAAAGTCACAAATAAATCAAAAAAGGTCTTCAATTCTTGTTATACCTATCCTGCATCCTTCTTGTCATAGCCTGCATTACATAATTTCATCCTACGGACATAGCATAAATTCAATACTTCCTATATTTGTTCATGCTGCTCTTTTTTATAGACCATCCTTCCACCTGGCTTATATTTACCCATCTCTTTCATGCATTATCAGTCAAATCTGACTCTACTGCATCTCCAAATAATTTTGTTAGGTACACCATCCTAAAGGTTCTTCTTTACATTCCTCTAGCCTGTGTGCATGACTCTGTCTTTGCCTTTAACAAACTATTTTTTCCAGCAAACTAAGAAATCATGACGTTAAACAGTACAATGGTTTTAAATGTCATATTTACTTCAGGTCTATATGGTCACAATATAGGAAGCAACACAGATAGCACATTTGTCCCATCCAAGTACTAACCAGACTCAATCTACTTAGCTTATGAGATCAGATACATTCAGGGTAGTATGGCCATAGGTGGTCGGTCCCTTTCTCATGAACTATAAAGTTCTCCGCTGCTGCCCCAGCATTGCCCATTGTGTGTAGGGGAGTCTATTTGTTAGTAAAATAATAAAATATGTGTGGTCCCATTCCATTATCACATTGTAAGGAGTTAATACAAAGAAGTTATTTCCTTTTACAATTGGATGGAGTGGATTATGTTGACTACAATCTTTGATCCAAGTAGAAGGGAAAAGCCACAATGAAAATGAAATCAAATAAATCAACACAGAAAATCCATACTATGTAATATATATATATATCACACACACACACACATATATCCTTTCTACTACAACTCAAAAAGAGAGGCATTATTTTGCCAAAGTGAGAAGGTATTCCTTCCAAAGACAGAGAGCCACAGTTGGTCTATTGTTCCTAAACAAGAGTTCATTCCCACTTCAAAGATGTTTTCTGAAGGATGAACTTACCTGACAATCTTTTTTCTCTCTATTAATCTGGATAATATGTTTGTTTTTCCTGGCTCTCATGCTGTATATGACGTGACTCTAACCCTAAGAGAAATGGTTGTCATTATTTGACAATTCGATTTACAAGAAAATTAAATTATAAATAAGATGTTTATTTAAAAGATTAGAAGCCTCATAGTTACAGGTATCATCTCCATTCCTTGTGAGCACGGGATGCATTCTCTTGAATCTGCATCTTGGATCTACAAACCATAGTTTGAGACTATCTGAGAAGAGATAGAGAACAGGAAGGAGAGGGGGCTGGAGGGAGAGAACATTAAGTAGAGATAATTTTAAAAGGAGGGATTGAATTCTAAGTTAATATTTGGGATGCATCCATATATGATATCATGTTAATAGAGAAATAAAAAAATGAGTGATGAGAAAGATAACAGAAAACTGATAAAAGGGATCTTTGGGAAGCAGTTGCAAATATAAGATAATTAAAATATCTAACAAGTAACAGAGAATCTAAATTATAAATACTAGAAATAAAAGAAATAATTTCAGGAAGAATGAAATTATATGTATGCAGACACATACACACACACACACTGTCATTCAGGAAGGTAAGTCATTGAAGACAACTAGGAATCAGGTGAAGACAGAAGGCAGAATATTAACAAAGTAGGTAATGAACCAGACAATACTTATTCTCTTGGGAGATTGCAGATCAAACACATGACACAATGGAATAACAATTGAGGGTCCCACAGAAACTATGAAGAAATTGTTGAGAATTTATTAAGTTAAAGTCAAAAACATTTTTGTAGAAACTGTATGCTCATGTCACTATATTCCAACATAGCAACAAAGTAAAGACACTTCAAGCTCCCTACATGTGGTTTCCAAATTGCTGTTGGCAGTTGGGACTGAGGGAATAACTAAATCTCTTCCAAGTTTAATCTCTGTGGTAAGGCATTAGCTAAGACCATAAGAAAATTTTATTCTCTGTAGTACAACAGATGTTATATCTCAATAGGGAAGATTATTTTGTCTGTAGAGACAAAGGAAGACAGATTATTTAAGAAGACAAGAACTTCTGGATCCCCTGTAGGCAGAGAGCAAATATAGTTGTATGAAACAATATCTGTCATGATGAATTTATTCTAGTCAAAAGGTGAAGTCAGGGTAAATATTGCAATTTCTATGTAAAAATATTTGCTTTCATGTGAGCAGTGAGTATATAATGTCCAGGTCTAGTTGTCTCATAAGTAACTTGAACATGACTCAAGTTAGATATGAGAATGTTTAGAAGAAACAAATCTACCATAAAAAGCAATCTAAAATGCTGAACTGCTGCTAGGTCAGGAAAGACATTTTATTCTGTAAGATACTATCAGTGGCCCTCAATTCGAGTGGGATTATATCCCAATAAGTACACACTGAAACAAAAAATACCAGAAATAGGGAATATGTATGTATGTATGTATGTATGTATGTATGTACATACGTACGTACGTACGTACGTACGTGAGAGTACACATATGTATCCTCAGTTGTAAAGGCCAGAGGATAACATTTGGTATTTTTCTCAAATTGTTGTCTCACTGAACCTGAAGCTCATCAATTAACTAAGATGGCTGGCCAGAGAAACCCGGGAATCATTTTATATCCTCCTCCTCAGATGGGGTGGTTTGAAAGGAATGAGCCCATAGGCCCACAGGCTGTGGTACTATTAGGAGTAGTGGCTTGGCTAGAGTAACTATGGCACTATTGGAGGAAGTGTGTCATCTTACAGGCAGGCTGTGAGATCTCATATGTTCAAACTATTCCCTGTGTGGTTCTCAGTCTCCTTCTGCTGCCTGAAATGTAAAGTGTAGAACTCTCAACTTCTCCAGCACTGTGTCTGTCTTGACACTGCTGTGTTTCCCACCATGAAAATGAACTAAACCTCTGAACTATAAGCCAGTCCCAATTAAATATTTTCTTTTAGCCATGGTCATGAGTCTCTTCACAGCAATAAACCCCTAACTAAGACGTTAATGCTGAATTTACAACCACATGTTGCCTGCCACATGAGAATTTTTAACATGAGTCTTGGAGGGATTAAACTTCGTAGTTGTGCTGACTAAGCCACCAAATACACCTAAGCTGCCTATTGCTATGCAATACAGTAAACTGTAGAATACTCTTGTTGTGTGATGGAACAAGAACTACAGCTTGCTACTAGCACCCAGTTTCATAACCAAGCACCCTATCATGTATTGCTATCATTTGAAAGGATCAGAATTCAATTTGTAATCATTGCTTTCATATTCTAATAAAGCTGAAAATCTTAAGTTGAAATTAAAATTAAATTTAAATTAATATTAAATTTGAAATTTAAAAATTAAATTAAAATTAATATTAAAATTTTGGCACTGTAATCAAAGAATTCATAATAACAATATCTTGATGAGGAGGATAAAGAAACATTACTATTTATGTATCTCACCTTGTTTAACACAAAACAGAATCACATAACAAAAGTACTTCTAAATTTTTAGGGTTGAGGAAACAATCTCAGAAGCCTTAAGTGGTCTCTCAAGGTCACGTAGCTAATAAATGACAAGGTAGGATTGCAGCTTAAACCTTTCCTATGGTAGAAGTTAGTAGCAGAAGTTAGTATTTACCTGCTGCATACTCTACCTAAGGGTAATGTCAAGTAGCAGCCTCAGCTCCCATGATCATACTGACAGACACAGGTATACTTTGTTCTTTGAAAGTCAGTCTTTCCCAGTGAAACAAGTATTACTGGTCAATTTTTATCCCTGCAGGACAGCTGTATCACTGTGCTCTGACAACTCTGCATGTGTCCCAGAAAGGCATATTGTGTAATTGAAATAAAGATACAAGAGCATTCCAGGCTTCAGTTAGCACTAGCAGAGAAAGAAAATATGATTGCCAACCCTAAAAACCCCGGGGAGATTCCAGACCAACAGAGTGATCTCACCCAAATGATGACACATAAAAGCTAAGAATACTCATAAAAGAATTAAAGATATATGGGGATTTTCCAAATTAGAGGCCACAGAACTGCCTATACAGTTTATAAGAGTTATTTTTCCTTTACCAAAACTTGGGCATGGAATAGAAGATAAGGTCTCAGTCCTGCCTTCTGTTGGCAAGTGACAAGGCACGTTGGGAAGACCTAAATTCAGCTGAACACAAAGCACAGTCAACTAATATGGGAAGTGTGGGTATGTGGATAGGATTATGAACCTGCTGTTAGTTCTTAATAATAGATTTTTCCCATGCTGAATGTGGTGGTTGGAATATGCTTGGCCCTGAGAGTGGCATTATTTGGAGGAGATGTGGCCTTGCTAGAGTAGGTGTGGCCTTGTTGGAAGAAGTGTGTCACTATGAGGATGGCCAAGGAGACGCTCTTCCTAACCACATGGGAGCCAGTTTTCTCCTAGCAGCCTTCAGATGAAGATATAGAACTCTCAGCACCTTCAGCTCCATGCCTGCCTGAATGCTGCCATGTTTTCACCTTGATGATAATGTACTGGACCTCTGAACCTTTAAGCCAACCCCAATTAAATGTTGTCCTTTATAAATGTTGCCTTGGTCATGGTATATTTTCACAGCAATAAAACCCTAACTAAGACACTGAGCTACTACAAATCTCAAGACATTATTACAACAATTTGAAATATGTACAAATCAAATCCTAGTTTGGCCAGATATGTTTGGATCTTCTTGTCATAACAGATCTTATATCACAACAGGTACTTTAGGTGAAACAAAAATAATATACCCCTCCCATTCATTTCATTTAAGAATGAGGTCAAGACTTTGGAGAACATCTATTCCATCTTTCTGTGTTTTACAGGTGGCATATAGTTTATTGGGCCTCACTGTACTGTGAAGATGAGAGCATCCTGGTTCAGGTAATCATCCCTAAGGAGCAAAGAACTTATCTTTTCACAGCAGGCATATACATGCTTCTTTGACGCATAAAATAACTACTGGATTTTCTCAACATCTTATCTGATCAAGATAGGGCAATAGAAAAATGTCATAAGCAACATATGAACCAGAATTGTAATTTTTAAATACTCTAATAACTAAATAATAGCATCAAACACACACACACACACACATGTGCATGTGTGAGTATGTGTGTGTATGTATATATGTAGTATGTATATGCAAGCAAATTACTCATACATATAAAATGACAAACAAAACGTACCCCACATAGTTTATGAAGACGTTCTGCCCTAAGCTACTTTCTCCTTAAGCATAGGGACTTTATAGTGAATTATTCTGACTCACTATCCCCAAAATTTGGCCGTGTTCAAAAATCTGTAAAAATTAATTGCAATGACATAGTGTGATGAAAACAGCACTGTATTTAGTAGTCTTCCTAGCAAAACTCTGCAGTAATAGTTGTAAAAAAAATATCAGACAGATGCCAACGGAAGCAAATCTCTGAACATTTGCAGCCAATAGTCCTTAAGAATGTCAAGACCAACAAAAACAAGGAACATTTTTCCATGTTCTGAATATTGTTTAGTCCAACACTCACACTAGAGCCAATGAGATGGTTCAGCATGTGAAAAACACACCGCCAACCTGAAAACTTAAGTTCTATCCCTGGGAGCCACATGGTAGGAAGAGAGCACTGACTCCCACAAGTTGTCCCCTGATCTCACATATGAACATGGCACATGCACATCTGCTCTTACATACACATTCTGGTACATGTATTCACATACAGAGAAAATGCATCAAATGCAATATATAAATAAGTAAATAAGGCCAGAGAGAAGCCCATTCGCCTCTCTTCTTGGACAAAGTATAAGGTGCCAAATATTGGGCCAAATTCTCTGAATTTACCCTGAATCTGCTTGCAAGCTTTTAGAACAATACAAACTAAATCATTGATGTTTATAAATCCCCCAGTTTGGAGCTAGAGTGTCTCCCAAAGAATCATGTGTTGAAGAATTTGTCTCCAGCCAATAATGCTATTATTAGGAGGTGCTATAACCTTAAGTTGTAGGGCCTAGGGGAAGGTTATGTTCATCAGAAGCATGCTGCTAAAATGGTATTGTGAGGTTCTAATGTTTTTCCTCTTCAGCCACAGCCATAAAGTGACATATTTATGGACCATGAATAAGTGACTTTGGGCAAATGAATATCTGCATCACACCTCCTCCTTTCAAGGCTCAAGAAACCTCATCAGAGAGTGAAGAAAGTTGTGAGAACTAGAGGTAAGGAAAGAGTGTGATAAAAGAATTCCTTTGGGACATGAGAGCACAGTTATCTGCATGAACTCACAGCAGCTGAGATGACCTACACAGTACCAAGCAAGTGACCATACCAGCAGAGATAAGAATAAGCTCATGTGATCACATCTATATCTGACAAGTTATTGGCAGTTTAAGGCTTCTGGAAAAGGAAGAATTATCTTCGGGGTATGGATCCTGGTATGATGCCCATGCTTTAGTGCATCTGTGTGCATATGGGCAGTAATAATTGAAATCAGTAAGTGTTTTATGGTTTTTTTAACTTTTTAAAATTAAGATAGATAGATAGATAGATAGATAGATAGATAGATAGATATAGAGATGATAGAGATAGAGATGATAGAGGGGGGAGAGAGAGAGGGAGAGATGTAACAGATATAGGGAAGTAAAGAGGCAAGGGAAAGAAAAAAAAGTGGATCACAACTGAACAGGTCACAGCTACACTGACTATAGAATGCCTGGGCCTAGGAACTGAAACTGTTACTGTCAAAATTCTACCTAGACTTATAATAAACATGTCAGAAACATTTTTAAAAATCTTATTTTGACTATCAATAGTCAGACTTTCATTTAAGCATATGCATCACAGCAATATTTTGGGTTTTTCTTTATTTTTTTTGTCTCATACTATCTTTGTCTACTATAAAGTTCCTTTTCATTTTCTGCTTTAAATTGTTTTAACTATGAAATAGAAAACATTACAACACACTCATGGTTTTTAATATAAAAGCTTTCTCCAATGGTAAAGCATCCATTTTATTGATACATAACTGATTTAATATCCTTTTGTAACTGATTATATATGTTAAATTTGATTACCCTTATTTTTCTTAAAATTTTATGTAGTATCTTAATGGTATCTGGGGTGGATTCTCAGCTATACTGAAATATATTACAGTGGTTATGAAGCGTTTTGAAGGGAAGAGTCCAAGAAGGACACTAAGCTAGGCAGCTGGAGAAGAGTTTGTTAGAGGAGCTATAGCACACATAGACAGACAACATAGCAGGAACTGTGAGGAGAGTTCAGGCTCTTTAGTTCATGGACAGATGGCAGGGAAGGGGTGGGCAGAATAATATGTGACCATCAATATTCACTCTTCAAACTTGCATACCACATAAGAGCACCGGGATGTCTGTTACATGGGGACCCTCAGTTAATGTCTTAGAGAGTGCCTGTTGATAATTGACAAAGGGGAAGAGCTGATACAAAACTGCATTTTTACAATATCTACTATATTTTACAATCCTTTCAAAATAGTTTCTATATATTCTTTTAGAACAAAAATTTTTATATATATGCAGGACCTGGTGTTTTAAGAAAAGACAACCTTAAGAGAAAATGCAGCCAAGAAGGGACCTAACCACAATTTCTCAGAGCTTGAGTCCCTTCTGTTAGAAATGATATGCAAAAGAATGTTCTTTCTCACTTTTGCAGAAACAAATAAACCCAGCTTCACCTCTGTTACACAGGAGCAAAGCAACTTTGAGTGTGTCTTTACTTCTTTACAAGTGTCTTTCTGAATTCCAAATCACAAATGCGGAGTCCCCACCATCCATGGGAAACTTACAAGCAGAGAATTCACTTGGTTTCATAGAGTCTTCCTCCACCCTAGGCTGTGATGGTTGGTGTTACTAATAAAATAGTTTTCCTTGAAATACATTTTTATATTTGTAAACATTGAAACATGTCTCCAGAATTTATCTCCTTTATCTGTCCCCTCACTCTCCTGCTCCCTCTTCCTCACCAATCATTATGTAAAATTCTGGAGATTAAATGTATCTCATAAAAATATGAAAGTTAAAATGAATTGAGTTATATACATATGTGTGTGTGTGTATTCCTAATATTGACAGGTACTAATTTAATATTTTTCTATCACGACTTCATTTAGAGTCAGAGATGAGAAACATGGAAACAGAATATCTTCTCTGGGCTTAACCTTCTTTCTTTGTGTGTACATTTATATAAACTACAGATTCATCTATTGGTATTGAACAATATCACTGGAGGTTTCAGTAAATACATGGCTCCTGTTATCTATCAGTCAGTGATGCTTCTTCTAAATGAACAACTCCATACAAAAGCCAATCAGTAGCATTTACTGCCTGAGATTATCAAGAATCTTCCAAAAAGCCCTTTTGAATTATAGAATAGCTTATTTACTAAAGCCCAGACATCTGCAGCCTCATGAGCCTCATTGTTTCATTGTGAGTATCATAGTGGCACTCTCCTGTATATAAAATTAATTACACAGACTGAGGCATGATCAGAGCTTGCAGAGAGCTGAGCTGTTTTGAATCTATGTATCTGTAGTTATAGTCTGTACGTGCAAACATTTGCAGATGGGTGGATTCTGTCTATTGAGAGCACCTGCAAAGGTTGTAGGAATCATTTCAGAAAAACCTTCAATCAATCCAAAATTTATTTAAGACCAGTTGGTGGCTGGCAGTTGGTGAGTTTCATGGCAGTTTTCTTCTGTAAACTGCATAACAATATAAAGATGTCTTCACTGATTGGGACACAGGAAATGTGAAAGATGACATTTCCACTTAAATGTACTTTCATTAGCTTCTTTAGTCAATGATTACAGAAAAAAGTTCAAACAATAGGTAAAAGTGAACAAGATACAGGCAATCCTGCTTCAAATATATGGCATATGTACCTTCCTAGTTAATTAAAGTAAGCAATGCAGAACTGTGAAAAACTCCTTTAACCTCTCCCTTTGCGGATCACTTCAAATCCATTTTGCCTATTCCCTAGGCTCATATGGTCAGTGTTTATATTTTTTGATAAATATGTTAATAAGATAAGAGAGATGTGTTAAACTCAGTTACATATAGCATTATTCATTCTACCTGTCATCTGACCTCAGTCAAGGTGCTGTTTTACTGGCCCACTGTTTTTGACTCACTAGTGATTTTGCAAGCAAGTCAACTTGCCCCAGTATAGAAAAGCTCTAATAAATCTGAGCATTTGAATTTGTTCTGGCTACTTACAAGCACAAATACAAAACAGACTCAGAAGCTCACAAAACAGTGTTTATATCTTTTTGTAAATATAACTGTAGCTCTGTCATGCAAGAACAAAGCCATGTTGATATTTTCCTTTTAAAAACCTTTTAATTACATCTATTTATTTAGCTGTGTTTGTGTGTGTGCATGGGTGGTAGGAACAGCAGGGATGCTTCTATGTAAACGCTAGGGGCTGTGCAGCTGCAAAAGCGTCTCCTGAAGAAGGACCTAATTGAGGACTGCCTGAGAGAGCAAGGATTGTTGGTGCAAATGATGCCAGCCAATCAGGAACTGCTGTTTAGAATAGATACTTTCTTTGGACCAATGGGGACATGGGTGGAGAGTATTAAAGGAGCTTGCAGCAGTGCTCCAAAGAGCTTGCTGTAACATTTCTCACCTGCTCCCAGAGTCTGTATCTTGTGCCAACTTGCCCCCAATCCCCAAGAGCAGGTAAGGTCGGGCAGAGAGCTGTCCAAGGTACAGGCAACATGCATGTGTGCTAGTTACTGTTTTAATGCGATGACAAAGCTCCATGACCAACAATTTAAAGAAGAAATTATTTATAGATCAAGAGTGTGAATAAATGACCATGATGACAAGGAGTATGGCAACAGGAAATCCGGCATAACTCTAGAGCAGGAGCTTAGAGCTTACATCTGATCCATAATCAGAAGATAAACAAAAGAGAACTAACCAAGGATAGTGTGGACTATTAAAGCCCCAGAGCCCACCTCCCGTAACATACCTCCTCCAACAAGACCAAACTTCCTAATCCTTCCCAAAGAAATCAACCTACTTGTAATCAAATAATCAACCATAGTAATTTTGGGGGCCATTTCCATTCAAACCACTAGTGTGTGTATCATAAGTATTCCAAGACATGCATTGGAATGGACAACTAGGAACAATTAGTTCTCTCCTTTTTACCAGGAACTTTAAGAACTCAGGATTTCAAGCTTGGTGGCAAGTACACTGATATGTTGTGTCATCTTGTCATCCTAAGATATTTTTTATTTAATTTTTGACTTGTAATTGTTAGGTCAAACCAAAGTAAAGAAAACATGATTCTGTTGGTGGTATTTTATTGAATGTACTTTGTATTATTAGATAATATCCCAATACATTCCTTAATTATAATACAACTTAAGAATAATATGGTATGTCTCTCTTTGATGAGTACATGCTTTGGAATAAAATATGAATAAATGTGGAAAGTAAAAATGTTGTATATTCAGCATTATTTGCTGAAAACAAGTTATATTTAATCCCTCACTACAGAAACTATAAAGGCCAAATATAAAATGTAATTGATTATCCACTCAGAATAATAATTTAAGACTATTGTCAATTTCTTACAGTCTTCGAGTAATCTGAAAAATGTGATTAATACAACTTCATATATATTCAGTGATATGAATCAATATAATGATAATGCACCTACAATTTAAAAAGAATTTTCACTAAGATTCCTATTGATTCAATCTCCTTGAAGCATCATAGCTACTATCAACACAATACGTGCTTTTGCTCAAATATTTTTAAATATGTTATCAATTAAGTGTCTAAATTTGTAATTTAAGTTTCTGAGTATTATCAATAGTTGCCAGTGTCTTTTAAGATTCATGTGTTCATCAAAGTGCCAAAACAGTTCAAATAATTAATTTCAAAAGATGTAAAGTAGATGTTGGTTTATGTTTCCTAAAGTTTCTCGCTTTGGCCAATGGCTCCATTGTGTTTTAGGGGTTGACATGTCATATTGTCATGGGAGACAGATAGTAGAGGAAAGATATGTAGATAGATAGATAGATAGATAGATAGATGCAATAAACTTGGATTAGAAAACATTTCTGTAGCAAATTATATAGTTCCTTGCTTATATGTTCAGTATTTTTAAATTTTTGGTGAAACTTACGCATTGATTTCCATAATGGCTGAACTCCCATCAACAGGAATAAGAATTCTTGATGAAATCTCTTTTCACTTTTGTATTCAATTTTCTTCAAAATGTCATTGTGGCCATGGTCACATGATACCTCAAAATAGTTTTAAGTTTTACTTCCTGGATAGTAATGGATGTAAGATACTGAAGAAAACATTTTGGCCATTTGAGGGTTTTGTTTTTACAAAAATTACCTATTTTATCAGTCCATTTAACAGACTTTATTAACAGACTTTATTTAGCAGACTTTATTTTATTAGTCCATTTAACTACTGATACAGTTTTTTTTGGTTGTTGTTTATTTTGTTTGTTTTGTTTTTTATTTGGTTGGTTTTGTTATGTTTTTACTATGTAGAATTATTTCAACTTCATTCTAATTTTTTAATTCTTGTGGCAATTTCTTGTCCTACTCGAATTTGCCATCATTTATAAGCAAAGATTGGTTTTAAATTAATGTCTGTGTTTTCCTTTGAATTAATTTTATAAGATATGGTTCTATTTCAGTCTACTGTACACAATCAGTTATTGGAATACCAATTGATTGTTTTCTTTCTTGAGAAGGAGTGACTCTCTAACCTTCAGTATTTCATACTTGCCTATAAATGTTTATGTGTGCTTGAGGTCTTGCGAGCTTTTCCTCATCCAAGTTAGCTTGTCTATTGGTGGTTTTCTAATTCAACTCATGTACAATCAGTTGCATTTTAGAGAATTTGTGGGGGTAACTTTTAATATTCCTTGTTGGCATGATCACATATCAAACTTCCTGTTCCTCTTGCTCTTAAAATCTTTCCATCCCTTTGTCTTCTATGTTCTCTGTGTCTTAAGTGTTAAAATTTGTGTTATAGTTGTATCTATTAAGACTGGGCTTCACTATTTTGTATTTTTATAAGTTCTGGTTTTCTATAATAGTCTCTATTTGTGGCAACGATATGTTTCCTTGATGCGGGGTGAGGGCTCCACTTATCTGTAGGCATAAAAGCAAATATTTAGAATGTAGTTGGGGATTATTCTGGCTTATTGGAAGAACAGATGGTGTATCTCCTCCACAATTTAAGACTTCACTTCATGAAGATTCATTATCAAGTTGAACCCTGGGGAAGGATGTACATGATCTGGCTTGGTAAAGAGGTTTCTACCTTTTGTATTTATTTTCCTCTACTTAGCATCTTAGGCAGTAACATTTACTTTCTGTGTCTCTTTCTTACACCCTAGAACTGTTTTTACTACATCACATAAATTTTAATGTCAATGTTTTTCATTGCCTCATGTTCTGAACAATGATTCTGTGATTCTTCTGATGCTTCTGATATCAATATGGTAGAAATAATAAATACTTATTGATAGCCTACTATTTGCCCAATGACCTATGTGTTCCAGAAAGGAAAGCATGTTCCATTATTGGGTAATTTGTTCTGAAACTATTATTATAAGTCATACACTGTAAATCGATCCTCAAATACTTTTAAGATACCACGTTTTATATGTCTATTCTGTATTATATCTGTTAAACGACTGTGTACATTGGTCCCTGCCATGATGTGTATTAGATTGACAGCTTTGCTGTTCAAAAGTAAAGGAATGAAAAGCAATTTACTATATAAGCATTTTTTTTT